>NC_139220.1:280751413-280980645 GCF_055691185.1 Crinia signifera | reverse complement strand
TTCCTGCTGGGTGCTTACAATGTTAAATGCACCCCCATTGTCAACGCCACCCCCACTATCAACGGCAACCCGAAGCGTGGCGAGCGCAGCGAGCCCACCAAGCCCGTAGATAGCGTGGTGAGCGCAGCGAGCCACCGAGCCCGCTATTGTAGATAGCGTGGCGAGCGCAGCGAGCCACCGAGCCCGAAGCGTGGGCGAGCGCAGCGTGCCTCACGAGGGGCCGCCGATTACTTTACATGTATTCCGAGTCTGCTCGCCACGCTTCAGGCTCAGTCCCAAAATCAACTCCACGCCGATGTGGATAGTGGGGGTATGAAAAGTTCGGAGGACGCGTACCGCCGCCCCTCGCGTGCTCGCTGCGCTCGCCACGCTTCGGGTTACCGTTGATAGTGTGGGTCGCGTTGACAAGGGGGGGCATTTGCATTCTGGGGGCATTTAACATTGTATGCACCCATCAGGGTGCTTGTACAATTAAAAATCGCATCGCATCGCATTGCATGCCATTTGCTGGCATGTGATGCGATATTTAATTGTACATTCAGGCTTTTTCACGCGGAAATCTCATCGCATACCATCGCATACCCTATTTAGTGGTATGGGATGCGATGCAATGGGCGCCATGATAATACACAAGTACCCAGCACTCTCCAACTGTAACTGTTATACAGTATGCTCATATATGGGATATAACATTTTAGCACAATACATTGAGTTAAGGCTGCCATACATCTACAGACAGATTGTCAGATTGGGCTGGTTGGAACAAAAACCTGGTAATATCTGAATGTAGTTTTGGCAGTTTTACAGCATTTCAAAGCAAATGATCAACTGTCATTTGCTCTCATCCATTACCAGGATCGTTCCAACCAGCCCAATCTGACAATCGATCTGTAGATGTATGGCCAGCATTAGGCACAAAAATAGGGAATTTCTGCACAAATATGGCACAAATGCAAGTCTGCAGTGCAAATAGGGTTTTATGGGCATGACCTACCGGGCAAGGGGTGTGTCCTATGTTTGTGGTGCTCCCACAAGGCCATGCCCCCTTTTCACTGCTGGGGGGGGGGGGGGGGGGGGGGGGCGTGCTGCACATTCCCCTTGTCCAGTGTCAGCTCGTACCTTATTTATTTATTAACAGTTCTTATATAGCCCATACATATTCCCAGTGGTGCAAGTAGAATTTTTTTCTTGGTGGTACTGATAGCCTCCACCAACAATGGGCGTGGCCATGTGTCATGAGGAAGCGTGGTCACACAAGCTAGAGGAGTGACTAAATGACAATAATGGCGTGGCATTAGGGGACAAGGAATGGGAAATAGGGATGGCTGGGGGTGGGTTTGCTCTTGATTGGGGGAGAGCCGGGCAGCTTGTGCTTACAATTGTGGAGCCTGCTCTTCATGCTGTCGACGCAGCTGATGCCTGTCAGTGTGACAGGCTAAATCAGCAGTAGACGGTAGCTGCATACAGCACCAATCATAATGCTGGGTGGGCGGGTTGCGGATGCATTATATTTAGACTTAAAATAAAAATAGAATTGACAGTGGGTCTGGGCGTAAGTGGTACTGCGTACCTGCAACATCTTTCTTACAGGTACTCCGTACCACGCCGTACCCCCTTACTTGCAACACTGCATATTCCGCAGAGAATATTTTACATTCAGATCAGTCCCTGCCCCAGTGGAGCTTACAATCTATATTCCCTACCACATGTACACGCACACACAGACATTCTAGGGTTAATTTTGTTAGAAGCCAATTGACTTACCAGTATATTTTTGGATGTGGGAGGAAACTGGAGTACCCGGAGGAAACCCACGCAAGTAGGGGGAGAATATACAAACTCCGCACAGTTATGGCCATGGTGGGAATCGAACCCATGACCTCAGTGCTGTGAGGGGGATGCAGTTTAAATTCCGGCGGTCGGGATCCCGGCGTTCAAATCCCGACGCCGGAATCCCGACCGCCGAAATCCCGACACTTTCTCCCCCCGTGGGTGTCCACGACACCCTCGGAGGGAGAATAAATTAGTGTGCCGAGCGTAGCGAGGCACCGGGCCCTCTGCGTGGCGAGCCCGCAAGGGGGGGTGATCCACGTCCCCCCTTGTCGGGATTTCGGCGTTCGGGATTCCGGTGTCGGGATTTGGAACGCCGGGATCCGACCGCCGGCTTTTCATGCTGAATCCCTGTGAGGCAGTAATGCTAACCACTACACCGTCCGTACTGCCTTACTGGGGGAGGGGGGCTACCTCTGGCCGCAGCAGGGGTACCACGACTCAGGCACCCCCTCCCCCTGTCGCTGCCACTGCAGCGTCAGCTTTCTCTATTCCCGCCCCCGGCACCTGTGCTGTGATGACAGGCACCAGGACTGGCGCATGCACAGTACAAACATGTGTATTGCGCATGCGGCCAGCTTCTATGGGCTGCTTGGGCAACAGCCCATAGAAGCAATCTTGGTCCCGGCGCCTGTTCAATACAAATGACAGGCACCGGGGCCAGCGCGTGCGCAGTATCGATATAGGTACAGTGCATGCGCAATCGCCGTTTTTGCACGGCATCCCACACAAAGGCGTCCTGGAGGGAAGGAACACCTCCCAATGGGACTGCCTTTGTGACTGGCAGGTCGGACTTCCAATTGTAAGTCACTGCCAGTCAGAGACTCCATCTGGCTTCACTACAGTGGCAGATTTTACCTGGGGGCCATAGGTAAAAACCGCCACTGCCCTTGTCCCTCTCTTCAGTGCATGAGCACAGTGCCTATTGTCCACTGCTCTTCTAAGCAGAGCAGGGGGACTCCCAACTGCCCCCCTCCCCCCAAACCCACCCCAATGTGGGACACTGCCGGCCCCAGACGGAATGCAGAACAGTTTTAAAAAAGTGCATGGAACCCATGAAAATTGTGACAGTTGGGAGGTATTCAACTGTCTGTGGGGGCGATTTCTTAAATCTTGGATAGAGATAAAGTAGAGAGAGACTAAATATCAGCCAATAAGCTACTACCTGTCATTTTTACAGGCTGTGTTTTTAAAAAAAGGACATTAATTGGTTAGTACTTTATCTCTCACCAATTTATCCCTCTCCAAAGTTTGATACATCTCCCCCTATATTTCATTGATACTTGGTGACTTCTGAGTCAATTAGGTAAACCTGCTCCAATGGGGGAGGGAGAGGGTGTAGGCTTGCATTGGAATCATTGTTGCTCACCCCCATTGTTCACAGTGTTAATGAATGTTAGTATTCTACAGCAGGAGGAGAGTTGATGATGTAATTTAATGAAAATCACATTGATTTTGCTTTTGCTGAAGGCAGGTTATTGGCTGGAAAGTGCTTTTCTTTACACAATAGTTACTAGAGGCTGTACAAGCACCCAGGCGTTAATGTAGTAAGGGATGCCATGAGTGCAGGGCCGTTATCAGGAGAACAACTGTATCGGGCCTTGCCTCTTTGACAGAAAGGGGAGGGCCCTGGCCACTCTACCACCTCAATGGCTGCCAACCCCCCCCCCCCACACACACACACACACTAACAGCTGTGGGTCATCTCCAGCCCCTGACACAGCCACACATAGGCTGCTAGCCCCCTTCAACAGCGGTGGACCATGGGTCATTGGCAGTCCACTGCACAGACACCGCCAGCCAGTTCCTCCTTAGTTAGTCACTCAGCCTGCTGCAATGCTCAAACAGGCAGTGCAGTGGGCAGCAGGAAAGCCAGGAGCCCTCACAGAAATCCCCCACCACGGACCATGCAACGTGATGTCACACCATGGCAGATGAAGGGGCGGACAATGGGAAGGTCAACAGTCAAAAGGTCGACATGCGTTCTTCACATTCCCTAAACATGACCAAAAAACCCCCGGCATAACCAGCCCCAGGCTCTTGTAGCCAGTCCTGGTTTCCCAAAAAAAGGGGGGAAAATCGTTGGGGTTCCCCCGTATTTAAGAAACCAGCCCCAGGATCTTGGGCCGCTGCTTATTCCAGAAATAAGGGGGACAAAAAGATTAGGAGTCCCCTGTATTTTGGAACCAGCACCGCGCTCTAACAGCCAGTGGTGTAATGCCACAGCCGGGGGACACTTTTTATGAGGTCTCCTGGCTGAAACATTAACACCATAGCCAGTCAGCCCTGGGGCGGTGGGGACTCCCCGAATAAAAGTAATAGGGTGCAATTTTTTTATGTTACTAAAAAAATCACACCCTATTACATTTTGGCCATAGTTTGGGATCGGAGGTGCAATTTGACATTAAAGTAGTGCTCTTCAGTGACTACAGAGGGCGCCATTGTACCTGTCAAGCACTCTCCCTTTGATAGGGAAAGTGTGTCATTGCTGAAGAGGAGGGGTTCTGAACATACAAACTGTGGCCTTAGCATGTAGAGAAATTTCCATCAATCTCTTGCGCGCCGGACGACTCACCGACAGTCAGGATTCTAACAGTGGTTTGTCCAACATCAGAATCCCTACTGTCAGGAGCCCTACAGTCAAAATCCCAACTTACATGTGCTATTTTCCCGCATGGGGGTCCATGACCCCCTTAGAGGAAGCATAGAATAGGGGGTGAGCGCAGCGAGCCCGCAAGTGACTTGAATGCGCTTGCTCCCCTGTCGGGCTCCTGATAGTCAGGATTCCGACGACCGTTAGATGGCTATATCATACCCCAATCTCTTCCCAGTGGAGCTTACAATCTATATTCTCTAACACACTGAGACACATACACACTACAGGTAATATATATATATGATGCAAATTAACTTCTCAGTGTTATTATTTTTTATTATTTATTTATATGGCACCACTAGGCAGCTAGTGAACAAGTGCTTGGATCCTGGAGTGTGACGGTTCTCTGTCAGTCTGAGACTGTGATTGGTTGCTCCGAACCGCTGGGTGCTGACTGAGCCCCTCACTGCAGCAGTTCACTTACACTGCTCACTGTCACTGACTGAGGAAGAAGAACTGCAACAGTGAACGGCGGCTCCAGGAGCAGTGGCGGAACTCCCGGAGGCAATGGAGTCATCTGCCGCCAGGCGCCAACCTTACAGGGGGGCACTGACTCCATTGCCCCCCTACTATGTCATGCTTATTTGTATAGGTGCTGTCTGACAGTACAGTATGCAGCGCCCCACCACCCACCCCACTTGTCAGCATGACAGCGCGCCAAAAGGAGCCGGCCCGGAGACTCCATAGCCAGTGCGGGACGCCGGTGCCACTCAGGGATAAAGAAGGGGATGATCACCCCCCCCCTCCCCCAGAAGAAAAGTACAGCTCCGCCCCTGAGCGCACCAAACAAGCTCGCAGCCGCGACCTGGCTCAGCCCCGCGTGGTGTCAGCGGCCGGGTGTCAGCCTGGCCAGTCTCCCATCATCAGCTGCCATTGAAGGGCAGATTCATACACAAAAGCGCACCACCCGCGGGGAAGCCTCAGCCAGCCAGCCAGCCAAGGACTCCCTACACACTCCTGTCAGCCGTCCCGCAGCAGCGCAAGTCCTGGGGAGCTGCAGCGTAGCAAGCCCAGGACATGGGGAAGGTACCTGTCACTCTTTCATTCATTCCTCCCGTCACCTCACAGACCCTGCTTTGTGTGCATGGCCTGCATCCGGGCTGTAGCAGCACCAGGCTCGTACCCACCACTCTCATTTCTCTGCCTGACCCTCTCTCTCTTTCTCTGACCCCCCCTCTCTCTCTCCCTGACCCCCCCCTCTCTCTCTCCCTGACCCCCCCTCTCTCTCCCTGACCCCCCTCTCTCTCTCTCCCTGACCCCCCCTCTCTCTCTCTCCCTGACCCCCCCCCCTCTCTCTGCCTGACCCCCTCTCTCTTCTCCTGCCTGACCTCTCTCTCTGCCTGATCCATCTCACCCTATCCCTTTCTCTGCCTGACCCCACTGGCACCAATCTCTGCCTGAACCCACTATCTCTGCTTGAATTCCCCTCTCATCCCCTTTCTCTTTGTACCTGACCTCCCTCTCTCTTACCACTCTCTCTATTCCTGATATATCTATCCCTGACACTATCTCACTATCCCCTCTCATTTCCTCACTTTCCTGACACCCCCTTACATTCTTTCTTTCTAGCTAGCTAGAGGGGGGGCACCAACTTTTTTCTTGCCTCCGGGCATCATGGAGGAACTTACGCCACTGTCCAGGAGGAACAGTGAAGAACCATCTTGCTCCAGGAACTCACTGCTCAGCAACGAAAGTCTATCAGACACGTCTGTCGGTGTATCTGACTGTGACTGTCTCTATCACTTACACTGCTGCTCGCTCAGTCACACAGGCACAGAACAGCACCAAGGTGCCGGAACAGAGTGCGGATTAATCAGCAGTGAGCCAGTGAGCCGTGAGAATTGGTTATTTTCCGTGAATTGAACCGTTCAGAGCCTCTCACAGAAAAGAGCAGAGTTGCCCATCTCTAGATCCCATGGAAGGCCATTGACCATTGATGATTCAAAATCATTGATGGTTTATAACCGATGTTGAATAATTTTTACCATCAATGGGCTAGAACGAGATGGTTTTCCTCCATTGATGGCACAGCAAAACCGATGTTTTGCTTTTGTTTTTTTCAAAGTGCCAGGACACGAAGCGTAGCTCCACCCCCAACACCCATGAAACCCCGCCCCCTTATTTTGATTGGCCCCCAGGCCAATCAGTCAAAAGAATATGGATGACCATCGATAGGTAAAACATTGATGGTCATCCATTGCATAGTTTAACACTATCGATAGCCAGTTGCACTATTGCCATTGATGGCAATGGAAACATTGGCCAGCCCCATGAGATCCTCCTATCAGCATCTCTAGATGCTGTTATACCACCTGGTGCATCTATTGATGTTACAGGGGTGGTATGGGATCTAAAATCTGCCTGGGAAATTTCTAGAAGCCACTCATGTGGAGGCGGGGTTTGTTGAGGGGGTGGGGCCTGTTAAGGGGTTGGTATCCCTCATAGGGCCTGATTGTGAGTTGAACACAGTTGCAGCCATCTTTGTATCATTTCCTGCAGTTGTCTCTGTGACATTATACTGATACTACAACACTGCCCTTCCCTGGTGTCATGACTGGATTAGAAATTTAAAGTGGCCCTGAAATGTTTTTAAAAATACATCACCAGCCTGATACCTTCTACCCCCTAACACACCAACACCACCAATCGGTCACCCTCTACCCTTTCCCGACCACATGCAGCCCCACAGGGGAGATGGCCCCCAGGGGATCTTCTCTGTGGCATCCAGTGGTACCAAGAGAGGGGAGAAGGGAGTACTAATCACCTGGGCCCAGGTCTGATGGAGCAGGCCAGTGGGGCCTGGTTACCTTGTGCAGCAGCTGCAACAGCTCTTCTCAGCCCAGCACATGCTGCTGGGTGCTGGGCTGCTGTGCGGCCAGGGAAGTACTATTTTTTTTTGCATTTTATTTTGAGGGTGCATGGCCATGTCTCCCATAATTAGGCCACACCCCCTGAAAAGTACCTGGGCCAGGACAGGCTCTCTACTGCCCTGGCAACTTCTATTGCCAATCCGTCCCGATCCACACCATGAAAACGTGCACCAGCCTTATAGCAGGTGCAGATTGTATGGCCTCCAAAACAAATGAATAATCATTCATTTGTTAAACATTACTAAGCCCCCAAGGGTGTAGCTTCCATAGGTGCATGGACTGCAGCTGTTATGTGGCCCAGATCTGAGAGTGGACCCCCTTGCCTGTCAAACTCACATGTGTTATATACATTTATCACCATATGGGACTTTACAAACTTTGTCTTTGGTGCCTGCAATACGTCTATGTCTAGGTATGCCCCTGTACCTGCTCATTGTAATGTGGTACAAAAAGAACTGTCAGGGATTATAATATTACATACTGTAATTTGAACCGGCGCAATGTAATGTGGCATAATATGAACTGAAAGGACTAGTGTAGCATAATATGAATTGGGGGTACTTCACTGGGGTCGGGAGCACCACCCAATTTTTTAGGAGCCTCCCAGCAGTTCCAGGAAAGCAGGCAGGTAAGGAATGCTTTGTTACATACTGGCAGCCTTACATTGACATAACATTAACCAGGGCACTATTATGGGGTATAAAATGAACAAGGGCACTTTTATGGGGCAAATATTAACGAGGGCACGTTTATGGGGCAAAAATGAACAACTGTAGCAGGGAGGTGTCTCTCTAAAAGCAATGGGGGTGGGGGGCCCTTTAAAATGTTGAAGCCACCTATTCTGCCACTGAGGTGAAAAAGACATGGCTATAATTGTAGCTAAGTAATTTCCATTAATGTATCCATTCCTATGACAGTGTGTTAATGATTATTTTCTGAATCACTATTTAAATCCAAATTAATGTGTCTACAAAAAAAACACACAAATCTCTTTGTTTTTAGTTTACGTATTGTTTTTTTTAAATCAAACATAAAACAGAGTAAAAAAAATATGAGTTTTAAATTGAGAAGCGAGTGGGGGAACCGAAATGAATAAAGATGACAGAACAAAATACATTCCACATATACAGACATGGGCGTGTGAGGTAAACAATTACAGATGACGATCATTAATCCTTTATAAATCTGAATATGAAAATGGGGGTCATTTAGAGATTCAAGGGGTGCTTATTAAAGATTTTTAGAAATAAAAGAGGAATCAGCAATGATTTAAATACATACATTTGCAGCTCTAGGGGAGAATTGGTGAAGAAAATATTTTATTACCTAAAAAACCTCCAAATCTTGCTGTGTAATGTATTATGCATAAATGCTGTGAATGTGTCCTACAAGTGTCCTTCAGTCAGCACCTGGGCTATCCGGTCTCCATTCCACTGACTGTCAGTCTTCTCTCCACATACTGTACAGCTCTCTCTCTTCCCATCTGAACTTGCTGCAGTGTTGAACATGTGCCAAAGAGACTGCAGCATCTTCCTGCAGCGTTGCTCTGGAACCTCCCTGCTCCTGGAAGAAACAGCTTGATTAACCATCCTCAACACCCCAGTCATCTCCTCTCCCCCCTGCCCAAGGGCTGCTCTGGATGAGATGAGGGGAGTAGTGATTGGTATTTGCACTGATCTCTCTGCAGACATCTGCCTAGGAATAAGGGGAGTTATTCTGATTTAATCGTTCCCCCGCATTTGCATGGGGACTGATTTTTAGCGTCTACGCATGTGCAGTTATGCATATGTGCAGTTGCTTAGTGCGACCGGGTATGGCGAGCTGCATATTTGCCATCCCGCCGCTCGCACCTATTAGTGCGGTCCCATGAAAATGCTGTGCGTTCCCATGGTAATTTGCCTATGACTCGGAAGAGGGGGGTAACTGGGCAGTAACTGGGCAGGCCCGGACTCACCTCCCCCTGTCTTCAGTGATCACCAGTAGTGATTGCTGGCTGCGGGAGGGACATCGGGACAGTCTGCAATTGGGGGCTGTTGGGAGGTATGACATTTTAACTTGGAGTGAGCATTTCAGCACTAAGAGGTAAATTTATTAAAGCTTCTGAAAAATGAAAAGAGGTCATGTTGCCCATAGCAACCAATCAGATTTATGAGCCAGATGTACTAAGCTTGAAAAGTGATAAAATGGAGAGTGATAAACAGCCAGCCAATCAACTCCTACCTGTTATGTCATATACTGTTTTTGAAAAATGACAGCTAGGAGCTGATTGGCTGTTGGTTTATCACCCTCTATTTTATCACTTTTCAAGGCTTAGTACATCTCACCCCTTGTCTTTCATTTTCTAGGATGTAACAGAGAAATTATAGACAGAATCTGATTGGTTGCTATGGGCAACATCACCTCTTTGACTTTTCAGAAGCTTTAGTAAATGTACCCTTAGTAAATGGAAAGCCTTCCCTTGCCTTACAGATCCAGCCATATAGATTGCCTAGCCTTATAGATCCAGAGCTTGCCATTACAGTCTAGCTTTTATGGATGTCCAGGCTTGAGCCCAAGTGACATAATCAGTGCCTCAGTCAATTTGTTTTCACTGTCTGGAGGTAAGCATGCAGCCATGCACATCCTTACAACCTGGACTGTAATATCGGAGTCCGGAGAACTGCTCTTCATAATATTATTAGACTGCGATGCTACCAAAACTCACAAGTGTTTCCTTCATCCCATGACAGGTGACAGATAATCTGCAGCCTCATTGCAACAGCAATGTAGGTCCTGTGAAAATCAATGCACTGGGGCCCCTAATCAACCAATCAGCATGCTGATAGCCATTAACTGTCTGGCTGTAGGCTAGGGTACAAGGAAAGGGAATACGGTTACTTGGTCTACAAGCATTATGTCGATAAGCATTAGGTCAACACCACTAGGTCGCCATGCAAGAAGGTTGACATGACTGAAGTTCAACATGGGTTAGATTGACAATCAAAAGGTCGACATGGGGTTCTTCACGTTTTTTTGAGCCGACAGGTGGTATTTAATGCCCTCCCATCCATTAGGGTGTGGTGGCAGAATAAAGTAGTGTGCAGAGCGTAGCGAGGCACCGTGCCCGAAGCATGGCGAATGCAGTGAGCCATGCGAGGGGACTCAGTGCTACGTTTCAGTGTCCATGTTGACTATGTCAAAAGTCGGAACAAAAAATGTGAAAAAGCCCATGTCGACCTATTTGACTGTCGACCTTCTCCATGTCGACCTAATGCTTTTGTCGACTTAATGACCATGTTGTCCTAACCAATGTCGACCTTCAGTCAAGTTTACCTTCCTGCATGTTGACCTTCAGTTATGCATGTCGACCTAGTTGCTGTCTATCCTATGATCCCTACCTAAATAAAGAATGCTGACTTCCTGCTGACTATAATTAAACGTACTACTACTACTACTACTACCACCAACCCATGATAGAAGGCCGCCAGGATTGTGGGGCCCTAGGCAGCTGGCCAGTGTGCCTATACATTAAGATAGCTCAGACTTTCTGTAAGATCTAGACTACCTGTAAGAACATATTAAAGATATCTACATGAAAGTGAAAAATATATTCTGTAACATTACGGAACTCTAGGGATATCATACGTCTAATTCAAAAACCTGTTCTTAAGCATCGCTTGAAAATCTCATTGTTCTTTTCTTTAACAGCATTACAAAGCTGCCTGTCCTATATTAAGGCCATGTACCCATGTGGGGGTACATTCTGGCCTTAACAGCCCCGGACATTATTTGTGAAGCAAATTCAATTTCAAGTCAATAGACAAGAAAATAAAAATCAACCCTACTTCCACTTTAGCAGTATTCACATTCATTATTTTAACTTTTTTTTTATTATTATTATTGTTTCTTACATTTCGCAACGTGCATGTGCAGAATTGCCTGATTCAGGCATGTATCTAAAGCTGTGTACACACGGGGGAGATAGGGGCTGAAATCGCTGGAAATATGGTCGCTGGCGACCATATTGCCAGTGATGGGAGTGTGCCCCGCGCACTCCCGTTTTCAGCCCCTGTCTAATCGCTGGTCGCAGGAGCTTGCTCCTGCAACCAGCTGATTACCTCTGCGGCACGGCCGGCAGAGGTTCCCTTTCATCAGCGACCATCTCTGGTCACTGATGAAAAGGAGACACTGAGCAATATATTGCTCAGCCATATATTGCTAGCAATATATGGCTGAGCAATATATCTCCCCCGTGTGTATGGGGCTTAAATGCATTTGCACCTGTGAATTAGTACACAGCATCTGTGCAAAATTGCACAAATGACATTGCCAACTGGAGGCTTTTCAAGTCCCAGTGGCTGTGTGCAGAAATGCTGCACCCGTTGCAGATCTGCCAAGTTTTGAGTAGCGCTATAGTAACACAGCATGGCTGTGGGAAATAAGATGCTGGAGGCAGTGCTGCATATGTGGTCACAGCAGCAGTCTTAAACATGTCATCAGAACAGCCTGAGACAGGCATGTCCTAACTATGGCCCTCCAGCTGTTGTGAAACTACACATCCCAGCATGCCTTGCCATAGTTTTAGCATTCCCTAATAGCAAAACTGTGGCAAGGCATGATGGGACTTGTAGTTTCACAACAGCTGGAGGGTCATAGTTTGGCCATGCCTGGCCTAAGGGGCCCAGTCATTAACATTATTTTTACTAAAATAATGTGAAAAGGGTGTTTTCACACCGATTTATTATTTTCGTATCATTGGATGCATGTTTTCATAAAAAAAAATAATAAAAAAAAATGTGCAGGATTGAAAATGTAAATGGTGTAAAATTGATGCTGAAATGCAGCAGCTCGCTTTACAGCACTGGGGGGTCAAAAAAGTAGGAATCCCTAAGACCAGCAGGGCTACAGGGGCTGATACACAGGTGATGATAAATACTACCGAAGGTGGTGGTGGGGGGGGGGGGGGGGGGGGATGTTGCGGTGTGGCGGTGTGCTAAAGAAAAGTCACTGACACATGTCAGGGATTGTTTATCTGTTGTGTCTTACACGTGGTCCCATATAAATGGTCACAATAATTGCATGTAGCCAGATCCAGCCAATCACCTCCTAACTTCCATGTTACAGGGTGTGTTTGAAAAAGTCAGTAAGGAGCTGATTGGCTGGACGTTTATCTCTCCTTATCGCCCTTGCATTTATCTCTTCTTAAGGCTTAATACATCTGCCCCATTGTGTTTTAGCACCAATGCTGGGAATGGTGCTGATGATTCAATGTAAATGTATCTCTCATTCCTTTTTCCCCCAAAAAATGTAACAGCTACATAATGTTGGCTAGGTGACATGAGGGAGATTGCTGCTGTTTCAGGTAATGCACAATGGGTTTATGTCATTGTAGCCTGCAAGCCCATAAGCATTACAATGAGTTACTTTGTAGGCAAATGACTTCACAAAACGGTATCGGCATTGCAGAGTTGCACATCTCCAGAATTATTAAATGTAGTGCATATATTATATCTAATATATTAATAAATACATTTATTTTATGGCCATGGCTCAGACTACTCTGAAATCATCAAATAAGGAAAGAGCGATTGCCGTCTGGACAGATTCGTTATGTGTTATATTATTTCATTAGCCAGTGCGGCATTTACATAATTAACAGGACTAGATAACCCCACCTGTACAGTAGGTGGTGGAAATTTGCTCTGTGTTTAACTAATTGGATCTTAGCAGTGAGCCAACTATATTTATGGTAAATATCTGCAGCTGTGCCATAGCATTGCACAAACGTTCTGCTTTTAAAACAAGCTCCCTATACAATGGCCCTGGTGCACACATACATTGTTTAATGCTGGTTCCAACCCACTCATGTCTCTTGTTCTGGGACCCAAACACTGAAGTGTCAGCTGCATTCAAATGATGTGTGTGTGTGTGTGTGTGTGTGTGCCACCTGCCTGAAATTGTGTATATTAAAATGAAGTCATGTTCATGTTATATAATACACAGGAGCAAGTTCTAGCACTTGTGGTTCCTTAGCAGCTAGAGAGAAACCCCTCGCCTGCTTTGTACTTGACTTAATAATAACAAACTATGTACTGATTATATGTCAGGAACAGATTTTGGCAATCAGCTGGTAGAAGTCAGTTTACTGGGATTTACCTACCCCCTAAAAAAACAACCATGAAGCAGGTGATGCACTACTGTACAAGTACAAGAGACCAGACAGAACTGACACATGGCCAGCAGGGGGAGCTATTGCAACCCTTAACAGTCTGCATGCTGCCCAACTCCAATATATAGTGAGGTGTTTCAATGGTTAACATTATCTTTTCATTGGAACAAACTTGTGAAGCAAGCAGCCATGAACTACTGTGTATCACTTGGTGTGAGCTTGGACTGGACCAGAAAGGCAGAAAGCTCTGCAGCTGTGACCAGAAAGGCAGAATGCTCTGCAATAGTGAGCAGAAGTGCAGGAGGCTTTACCAGGAGATGGGACAGAGGTAGGGAGCTGTCCTTGGTTTTGATTGAGAAGGTGCCCTCCTGCATTGCGCCTGCGCAGTCCCGTCCCATGCCCTATAAGTAGCAGTGCAGGCAGGAGCTCTCCCCCCAGTGCTGCACAGTAGTAGCCTGCACCATGAGCTCCTACAGCTATGACCCGTATTACACATCCTACAAGCGCCGGGTGGTGGAGAGCGGCCCCCGGGTGCACATCAGGAGCAGCTATGCCTCCCCCAGCCGGAGCAGCTACTCCCCGGCCATCAGCTCGGTGAGGCGCAGTTACGCCGCATCTTCCTCCTCTTCCTCCAGCCACTACCACGGCGCGGACTCCCTGGACCTGACGCAGGTGGCGGCAATCAGCAGCGACCTGAAGACAGTGCGCACCCAGGAGAAGGCTCAGCTCCAAGACCTCAACGACCGCTTCGCCAACTTCATCGAGAGGGTCCATGAGCTGGAGAAGCGCAACAAGGTGCTGGAGGCGGAGCTGCACCTCCTGCGCCAGAAGCACAGCGAGCCCTCCCGGCTGCGCAGCCTGTACGAGCAGGAGGTGCGGGAGCTGCGCCTGGCGCACGAAGACGCCGCCGGGGACCGCCAGGGTCTACGCTCCGAGCGCGAGCGGCTGGAGGATGCGCTGCGGGTGCTCCAGGCGCGCTACGAGGAGGAGGCGCTCAGCCGGGAGGACGCGGAGGCCAGGCTGCTGGAGGTCAGGAAGGAGGCGGACGCCGCCGCCCTGGCCAGGGCCGAGCTGGAGAAGCGAATGGACAGCCTGCTGGACGAGATCGCCTTCCTGAAGAAAGTGCACGATGAGGAGCTGGCGCAACTGCAGACGCAGATCCAGTATGCGCAGATCTCCCTGGAGGTGGACGTCTCCAAGCCGGACCTGAGCTCCGCGCTGCGGGACATCCGGGCGCAGTACGAGAAGCTGGCGGCCAAGAACATGCAGTCCGCGGAAGAGTGGTTCAAGTCCCGCTACACTGTCCTGACGCAGAGCGCGGCGCGGAACACGGACGCAGTGCGCTCCGCCAAGGACGAGGTGTCCGAGACCCGGCGACTTCTCAAATCCAAGGGGCTGGAGATCGATGCTTGCAGGGGTGTGAATGAGGCGCTGCAGAGGCAGATCCAGGAACTGGAAGACAAGCAGGGATCGGAGATAGCAGGAATGCAGGTACTGGGGTGTTCATTAGCCAAAAAACAGGCATAGTATGGAAGTAGACAATGGTACTAAAGTACTTACATGGAATATTGTAGACTTGATTGCTTACTATGAGTTCTGGTCTTTGGAAAGAGCATTGCTAGAATAGGTTCTGTACTTTGGACAGCACATTCATTGCTGGCCGTGGGTTCTACACTTCGTTTAGGCATTACTGGCCATGTGTTCAGCACTTTGAGCAGAGTTGTACTGCTGGTCGTGGGTTCAGCACTTTGGACAGCGCATTGCTGCTGGCCGAGGGTTCAGCACTTTGGACAGCGCATTGCTGCTGGCCGAGGGTTCAGCACTTTGGACAGCGCATTGCTGCTGGCCGAGGGTTCAGCACTTTGGACAGCCCATTGCTGCTGGCCGAGGGTTCAGCACTTTGGACAGCCCATTGCTGCTGGCTGTGGGTTCTGCACTTAGGACAGTACTGGTTTCATATTCTGCATGTTTTCTCAAATGCTGTTCTATAGGACAGTAATAGTGCATGTTTTTGTTTTCTCCTACCTACGACTAGTGTATTCATTTCTAGTAAAAGGATCTGGGTGTGATTATGTAAAGAGATATGGAAAGCAAGCACTGTTCTCCCTAAGAATCACTGGGGGGCAATAACCTACCTGAGCAAATGGGAAAACTTTATGAATTAACATGAGCAAATTGGATAAAAATAAATCAGGAATCTCTAAATAGCTTTTGCATGTCATTTCCAAGGTGGCGCTGCAAATACACAGCAGAATCCCCTAGCAACACAAAATTATGCAGTGTCATTATTTCACGGCACAGAACCCAATTCAAGTGTAGAACATATATCTGTCACATAATTAGATCCACAGATGGACCATTCCAGCGATATCTCCAGTTGCAATAAATTCAATACATAGAATACTTATTTTATAAAAATTTAGCATTCTAAATAAATAATGCTCCAGCTGTTTTGAATATACAACTTGCTACAACTGTCTGCTGGTACTTCTAGTTCCACAAACTAGCATCGCGGGTTATCTATGTTTTATCAAGATGGGGTCATAATTAGAGGGATTCATGATTGGAACATTATATGCATAGCGTTTAGATGGGGAAAAAAGCACAGAGGGTTGTGGTTTTTCACTTATAGGGGCGAGATTTACTAAGCCTTGAAAAATGATAAAATGGAGAGTGATAAATCACCAACAAATCAGCTCCTATCTCATTTTTCAAACCTAGTCTGTGACATGGCAGTTAGGAGCTGATTGACTGGCACTTTTTTTTACTCTCCATTTTATCACTTTTCTAGCTTACTTCATTGTAATCAGTGTTTCTGTACCAAGTAGGTGTCCCCCACTCAAAGAAACTCAAACCAGATATATAGTACTGCTGCTCTGTAAATGCTGCAATGTTCTTCTCCTTTTGCCCACAGGAAGCCATAAACAGATTAGAGGATGAGCTTAGGAATACAAAGAATGAGATGGCGAGGTACCTTAAAGAGTACCAGGATCTGCTTAATGTTAAAATGGCATTGGACATAGAGATTGCTGCATACAGGTAATACATTTTAGATTAATAGCTGCAAAATAATACATGCATGTCTTGTACCCCTGATTTCAGTTATGGCTAATTATATATATTTCTCTACTTGTATGTCTGTCGTTTACCTAACCTTCCTGTATTCCTGCAGTGCTCATCTAGTCTCTTGTCACCTTTCCACTGCTACACAATAACACGAAAGTGCTTCCTCTCGTATGAGCACTGCTACAGTAAATATCTGTCTCTCTGCAGGAAGTTACTGGAAGGAGAGGAGACCAGGTTGAGTTTCTCCGGTGTTGGGGCCATCACCAGTGGATATATGCAAAGTGCCCCTGTTTTTGGTCGATCTGCATACAGCTTGCAGAGCAGTTCATACATGTCAACTCGTTCATTCCCCACCTACTATGCCAGCCATGTACAAGAAGAGCAGCTTGACGTAGAGGAAACCATTGAGTCATCCAGGGCAGAAGAGGCAAAGGCAGAGCCCCCAGAGGAGGAAGAGGAGGCTGCAGAGGATGAGGAAGGAGAAGAGGCAGAGGAAGAAGAGGCTGATGGAGAAGAAGCAGAGGGAGAAGGTAAAATTAATAACCACTTAAAGGCACAGAATCCAACTAATAATGATTACTATCAACCCTAAATTGTTATTATATGCTAGTATACACATTCACTGAATTAAAGGTGTATGTTGTTGAGGAATCGGACACAAGAAGCAAATGATGTAGAGAGGCAAATTTGGTGGGAAGTCCCAGGAGGTAATGAGGGTGACTAGCCAGAGGTGAGCTTGCTGTGGTCAGCGACTGCAGATTTCATCACAGTGGCAATGTTTTAGGTGGCTATATTTAGATGGACATTACTCTCCTCCTTAGGGCTGGTGCAATGTGTGACCAATGGTGTAACTTTTTATGCACAGTGGTTGACATTGCTTTCACAAGCATATGTATGTGTTTCCACAGGCGAAGAAGAAGAAGAAGGTAAGGAAGAGGAAGCCGATGAAGAGGGTGAGGAAGAAAAAGAGGATGAAGGATCTACAGCAGAAGAAAGTGAAGATAAAAAATGAATATTGTAGCAGAAAAAAATTGTTTCCCAGCTAATAAAAAGTCCTCACTATCAATCCACTCCACCTCCCTCGTGGCTCACAATCCACTCCACCACCCTCGTTGCTCACAATTCACTCCACTTCTATCGTAGCTCACAATTTACTCCACCTCCCTCGTGGCTCACAATCCACTCCACCTCCCTCATGGCTCACAATTTACTCCATCTCTATCGTAGCTCACAATTCACTCCACCTCCCTTGTGGTTCACAATTGACTCTACCTTCCTTGTGGCCCACAATTCATTCCACCTCCCTAGTGTCCACAATCCATTCCACCTCCCTAGTGTCCACAATCCATTCCACCTCCCTAGTGTCCACAATCCATTCCACTTTTCTAGTGGTTCACAATCTAATACACCTCTTTAGTGTCTCACAATCCATACTTAGTGGTCTATGTTTCAATTGCCTTCCCTCTTGACCCACAATCAAGACCACCTCCGTAGTGGTACATTATTTTGTCCACCTCCTCAGTGACCCATACCCCAATCCAGATCCATAGTGGTCCATGATTCAATCCAGCTCCTTAGTGACCCACAATCTAATCCAGATCCTTAGTGGTCTATGATTTATTATACCTCCTTTTTGGCCCTCTACACCTCATTTTTGGGCCATAGACCATCCATCTCATCTCTGTGGTTGTGTTATCCTTCGTACTTAGAGTATGAAATCTCCCACTTTAAGCAGAGACCCAATCTCATCCCATCCTGGTGGTGTAAGGTTAATGCAGGTGAGTTCGGAACCAGGGACTTCCAGTAATTTAATTGCCAACACAATGCAATTTCCAGCACCACTGGGGTAATTCATGACACCTTTTCTAACCCCTTCACTGCTATGCAACAAGCAGTAGATTTCATAGCAATACCTGCCAATAATGTCAGCTTTCCCATTAAATCAGAATGAGAAAATGCATTTTTTGCTGTATTGCATCCTTATTATTTATTTCATTCATAAACAGCCTGATTTAGAGGAGAAGGCCCCTGTTCCACTACCTGTGGCCAGAAGTATTTGTAGGTTGATCCCAGTTCTCTTATTGAATATCTCTGGACACTTTACTCGGAAAAAAAAGCAGAGTAACACAGCCTGCGACCATTTGAATCTGCCCCTAAATATGACCCCTCCTTCTACTCATCACTTCAGTGTTGCACATTAACCCCACCCACATACATTCACTGCTGATTGCAAGGCATTGCAGAGCTGCAGCTATAATTTTATTGGTGGCTTTTGTGGATCTGTGTACTATGCTCACAATAAAGAGGCAAAACAGCATCCAGGCAGCAAACTGAACATGTGTCACAGCCATGTCTATTACCAACCATATGGTCATTGTGAAGTGGTAGATCACCAAGATCTGTTTGTGGGGGGCAATAATATAGGTTCATTGGCTAAATAACTTCATTGGGTTTTCACTTGCAAACAGGATATATTGGGGCAGATGTTTCTAACCTTTTAAAGAGTGGCGAAGATGCCAATAGGAACCAATCAGTTCTATATTTGATTTATCAAGTACATCCTATAATATAATAGAATATAATAGATTGCTATGGCCAATTTATCCACTTTTTAGGAGGGTCCATGAGAGCCACCAGGGTATTGTCTGTACACCCAGGTATAGAATCAGGAACTGACATTCTTTATAGCAGAAGTTGGTGAAGGTGCAAATCTCGTTTTCGACTGCAACTTTTTACAAAAATAAAATCTGCGTTGTCAAAAACGGCCACTTGATTGTGCAACCGTTTTGATGTTGGAAACAGACGATATTCTGACAGCCAGAATTAACATTGAATACCCACACCCCATATCTTGAAGCTTTCGTTTACCAACCTGCGGCTCTCTAGCTGAGATGGAACTACCAGTCAGTGGAGTAACAATAGCCCCGCAGACCCCGTGGTAGCGCGGAGGCGCTGTGTAAGTGCGGTGCTGGGGTACTGAAGGGCTATTGTAACACCGCCACATCTGT
Source organism: Crinia signifera (assembly GCF_055691185.1). NCBI lineage: Eukaryota > Metazoa > Chordata > Amphibia > Anura > Myobatrachidae > Crinia > Crinia signifera. The sequence continues at coordinate 280,961,067 of NC_139220.1, read as the reverse complement.
GCTGCGGCCGGGACCTGCAGATTTACTTGTCTGCGGTGCGGTCCTGGCTCTCCTCCTGGTTTCTGCTGCTATGAAAATGGACCATCATAAAATGTTTGCCCGCATACAGCAGACAGTTCTCTGAAACTGTCTGCTGTATGGGGGCGGACATTTTGTGATCTGCGGGCCCCTGCTACTGAAACACTGAGCGGAGGGGTAAGGCATGGTGGTGGTGGTAGGGTTTGTTAACTTTACTGGGGGCAGGGGCGTTGCTGAAATTTTCGGCAGGGGGGTGCAGATATGATAGTTTCACCACTGCTACCAGTCTTGCCATAAGTCCACAGAATTTTCTGGGCCATATAAGAAACTGTTAATAAATAAATAAGTCAGCAGAACATGTTGGGAAGTGAGGGTCCACAGCAGCAGAACCTTCTCCCTACAAATCTGCTCTTATTTATCTGTATTATTCAAATCCTAGTGATCCCTATTGTAGTCATCATCACAGTGGCAGCTGCAGAGGTGGTGGCTGCAGCAGCACAGTTCAAAATTCAAATAGGGGAGCAACACCAACTGCCATATATATGTAAGGAGTGGGGGAGTAACAAAGAACTGATGAAGCTCTAATAAGCTCAGTCCATTAACTGTAGTAAAATAGCCATATCTAGCGTATCATACTAATTACATCTGCTGTCTGTGCTAAGATGAGTTTAACAATGCATCATTAACAACCCACTCTGTCTGCTGAACATGTAGGTCAGCTTCGGCTATAAAGCCAATGACCCACATGTTTAATGGGTCCCGGTGACATCACTGAATGATATAGTTTACCGATATTGTTCAGTGTGTATACTCAATAGCTCCAAAATGAGGGTGAGTTGATTCATGATTTTTCTCTGAAACAGAATATAACGTTGCTGAATGCAGTTGTATCCAAGTTATCACAGCGCAACAACGATCACAACTCTGCATGGCTGAAATACACACAAAAGGTCAACAGAAGCAACATGGACAAGGTTGACAAAAGGAAGAGTTTTTCATGTTTTTTTTTCTCCAAAAAAGGTGTTTTTTCATACTTAACTATCCGAGAGGACATAAAGTGAGACCGTCATAGTGCGCCGAGCGAAGTGAGCCATGTGAGGGGACGCGGTACACTCATTACGGTGTCCACATTGACCTATGTCGACATAGACACCCCAAAAAAATAATTATTGACCTTTTTCGCGTTGACCTTTTCTATATGACCTTTTGCTTGTCATTACTTTTTGACCATGTCAGCCTAAGGTACGTTGACCTTTTTCAGGTGTTGACCTATGGCCTGTCGACCAATAGTGGTCGACCTACTGACTGTTAACCTTATTTCTGTCGACCCTATGACCCAAACCCAGATGTACAGTTATATATGTGAAGCTTTCAGGAGAAATTCTTTATAGATACATGACAACACACACACACACACACACACACACACACACACACACACACACACACACACACACACACACACAAACACACACACACACACACACACACACACACTCACACTCACACTCACACACACACACACACACATTCTATCTCTCTATCTAGATACTGTTCACACACATACAGTAATTAAGGTTGACAGTGTTAAGCTCCGCCTTTAAAAGGATGCCATGTACCAGGTTGACAATGGAAAAATGTTGGCATAAGCTAAAGGTCGACACATGAAAAGGTTGACATGATTTTTTCATTGTTTTGTTTGGTGTTAATGTTGACACGAGTGTATGGACGCTGCTTCGCTTGTCATGCAACCAGCCACCCTGCACACTTTACCTTTCCCAAATGGAGTCCTCGGTCTCATGTCAACATTTTAATGTATCAACGTTTTGTTTATGTTGACCATGTGCATGCCGACCATATGGTGGTCAACGCCTAGACTCTGTGCACCATTCATCTGGATCCTATATAGAGAGAAGAGCGAGAGAGAGATCTATATATCTATAAACATACATATTTCCATGTGTGGACTGGTGATATTGTGTGAGCCAGGTGTGATGAAAGGTGCAGGTTTATAGAAGTGGAGAAGTTGCCCATAGCAACCAATCAGATTCTAGCTATTATCTTCTAGAAGGCATGTCCAAACTGTGGCCCTCCAGCTGCTGTGAAACTACACATCCCAGCATGCCTTGCCATAGTTTTTGCATTCCCTAATAGCAAAACTGTGGCACGGCATGATGGGATGTGTAGTCCCACAACAGCTGTAGGGCCATGAGTTTGACACCACTGTTCTAGAAGATTATAGACAAATGAACGTTATATGATATGTTGCTATGGTTATAATCTCCACTTCTATTAACCTGCACTTTATTAAATCTACCCCTAATACTGTACAGCTTTCTTTGGCTTATTAAAAAAAAAAAGTAATTGGCAGCTGCCTAAACAGTTCTGTATTAGGGACCAGTTTCTTTCATTCACATCTGGCCAAATGTGATATTATAAATTCAGGAAATGTTCATGAAATAGGAGAAGCCAGTGGCAGAACTTGTGGGTGGTGAGCCCAGGTGCAGAGATATAATTTGGGCCCTCCTCCTCCATCCCAATCCTAGTTCACGATTTGCAACATGGCAGTGAAACAGGGTGACAGGGAAAAGCAGTGGGTGACAGGGGCAGCAATGGGCCCCTTTGTCTTCAGGGGACCAGGTACACTGTGCCTGCTGCACCGATGGCATTTCCGCCTCTGAGAGAAGCAGAAGATATTTTATAATTAAATATTTTATAGAATGTGGCTGACAATCCAGAATCCAGGTGATTCACAAATAAATGGTTTGAAAGATTTTGCCTTTGTATATAGACCATGACCAAATGACCATATACCCGAGCTCAGAAAGCAGCTGGTGTGACAGTCAGTACAAGAGACAAAGGCCCTTATTCTAGTTCACTCTTAGAGCCAAATTCCTTCTCAGATGGACAAAACCATGTGCACTGCAGGGGGGCAGATGTAACAGGTGCAGATAGAATTAGATTTGGGTGAGTTATTTTGTTTCAGTGCAGGGTAAATACTGGCTGCTTTATTTCTACACTGCAATATAGATCTCACTTTGAAGAAAAAACCCACCTAAATCTGATTCTATCTGCACATGTTACATCTGCCCCACCTGCAGTGCACATTGTTTTGTCCATCTGAGCAGAAATTTGCCTCTAATGCTGTGTACACACGGGGGAGATATATTGCTCAGTGTCTCCTGGTCATCAGCCACCAGAGATGGTCGCTGATGAAAAAGAAACTGCCGGGGGGAGCCCGGCAGTGGTAATCAGCTGGTCGCAGGAGCATGTTCCTGCGACCAGCGATCACCACAGGGGCAAAAACGGGAGCGCGCACCCGGCGATATATCACCGGTGCACACTCCCATTGCGGGCAATATGGTTGCTCAGCGACCATATTTCCCGCAATTTTGGACAAAATCGCCCCCGTGTGTACGCACCTTAAGAGTGAACTAGAATAAGGCCCAAAGACTCTTATTCTGGTTCACTCACAAATCCTTCTCAAGTGGACAAAACCATGTGCACTGCAGGTGGAGCAGATGTAACATGTGCAGAGAGATTTAGATTTTGTTTCTGTGAAGGAAAAATACTGACTGCTTTATTTTTACACTTCAATATAGATCTCAATTTGACGTAAAAGCCTACCCAAATCTAATTCTTTCTGCACAAGTTACATCTGCCCCACCTGCAGTGCACATGGTTTTGTCCATTTAAGAAGGAATTTGCCTTTGCGAGTGAACCAAAATAAGGGCCAAAATTTCCAGAAAACTAAATTCTAATAATAACCGACACTGGTCATACTGTCCTTGATCCTTTGGAATTTAATACTTCACCACTAGGCAGGGCTGCCACTAGAAATTGTGGGTCCCGGGATTGACAAAATGGTACTTGTTTCCTAGAACGGCCACAATCGTGAGTGATCGTGGCTCTTAATTAAGGGACACGATCCTCACGATGTGGCCGATTTTTTACAATTTTTTCCATTTGATTGACAGAAATCGGGTCAATCGGTCGGTCGCGACCAATTAAAATCGGCCGCGATGCGACCGACCGATTGACCCGATTTTTCCATAGACTTCAATGTTAAAAAATTTTTTAACATTGAAATCGGTCGGTCTTGTGCCATTATAATGGCACAAGATGAGATGGACTTGATTAAGTCCATCTCACATAGGGAAAAATGATAAAAAAGGTGAAATGGGCCAATATGACCCATTTCACATTTTTTATGTGCCCGCCATGACCCCACGATAGACGTGAACCCGAAGCGTGGCGAGCGCAGCGAGCCCGCGAGGGGCGGCGGTGCGCGTCCTCCGACCTTTTCATTCCCCTACTATCCACTAGGGCGTGGAGTGAGAATATAATAGTGTGGCGAGCGCAGCGAGCCACCGAGCCCGAAGCGTGGCGAGCGCAGCGAGCCCCGCGAGGGGACGCGTATACCTGTGAAGTTAGACGCGTCCCCTCGCGGGGCTCGCTGCGCTCGCCACGCTTCGGGCTCGGTGGCTCGCTGCGCTCGCCACACTATTATATTCTCACTCCACGCCCTAGTGGATAGTAGGGGAATGAAAAGGTCGGAGGACGCGCACCGCCGCCCCTCGCGGGCTCGCTGCGCTCGCCACGCTTCGGGTTCACGTCTATCGTGGGGTCTAGCACACTTATTAACATTTGGGGGGGCAATTTAAACAAATCTGGTGAAAAAAAAAAAAAATCGGGTGAAAAATCGGTCGATCGGATCGGTCGCATCGTATGCGACCAAATCGCATGCGATGCGATCGATCCGATTTTTTATCTTACGACCACAACGATCTAAATCGTTGTGGCCGTTCTAGGAAACAAGTACCGACAAAATAAATAGCGCCCCCCCCCCCCCCCATAAACATTTTTTAAGCTAGCCACCTTTGAGCCAGAGAGCCTATAGGCATAATGGAGCAGATGTATTAAGCTTGGAGAAGAGATAAACTGGAGATAAAGCGGAGAAAAGGTAAAAGGAGATAAAGCACCAGCCAATCAGCTCCCAACTGTCTTTTTTCAAACACAGCTGATTGGCTGGTGCTTTATCTCCAGTTTATCTCTTCTCCAAGCTTAATAAATCTGCCCCAATGCCCCTTTGATGCTCACTCACCACCCAGGCTAGCTCTGCTGCTGTGCTGGTCACTGGGGTCAGCAGAGTGAAGCGCAGGCTTCCCCCTTGCCCCTGAAGCCCACTGCCCCCGGAGCACTTGTAGAGGAGTGCAGGCTTCTCTTCTACCTCCACACAGGCAGACATTTAAGATATAGCTCCCAACTGGTAAGCCAATCAGAGCTCACGGCCCAGAAGCCAATCTGACCGGCTGTGAATGCAGTTGTCCATGAATGTGGGGGGCGGTGTTCAGATATATTGGCCTGCATATCGGCGTGCTGTCTTATAGATAGCAGCACAAATATAGACAGGGACGCATAGCACCCCTCTGATTTACCACATATCAGCACATTCATTCATGGGGAGAAGTAGTATGTGGGCTGATAACACTATCCCCCACATCAATGATTCATACATATACCCCAGTGTGCCTAAATAACTGAGTGTACCCCACAGACAAAATTCCATCCACATCTGAAGCTGTGCTTTCCGATATTGCATGTACACACTGAACAATATCGTTTGGTGACATCACCAGGACTCGCTGAACAGACAGGTCATTTGGTTATATAACCAAATTGACCCGCATGTTCAGAAGACATCAATCATCATTAACAATGCTCATCAGTACCTCTATCTAGGGCCCCCTATGGTCCGCATGTATTTTAAAAAAAAAGTTTTTTGTTTTTTTTTAGCTGAAGGTTTTGTGCATGGGAGTGGGGTAATGCTGCAGCTTCACCTATCTGCCAATGTGACAATGATTTATGGTGCTGAGCATCGGGAGCCAAGGCACAAGTGTGCAGTGCATTACTGGGAGTTGACCGTGATACTTTGCACAAGAGGTCAGAGGCTGAGAAGCTCGTGCTGAGCTGTGATTGATGGAGCTCATCACATGCATCTTAGGCCCATGGAAGACAGCAGTGACCTCGTCATGGGAGGATTTTTTAATCAGAGGCAGCGCTGAGCCTGTGAGGTCTCCTACAGAGTAATATACAAAGGACAAACACAGGCTTTTCATGTGGTATATATTAGTCTCCCACCATGCAGTTACCCATTGACCAAGTTTATACTGCCTTTACTGTGTTTTGACAGTGTAATATTCTCTCGTGCAATTTGTAGCCAGTATTGACATGTGACCCGGGCTCCCCGAAGGCTTAATCCGCCCCTGGTCATGTTACAGTCTGCTTGAAAACCGTAGCTCATTGGTTGGTACTTTATCTCTCTCCACTTTATCACTCTCATGGTTATTCTCTAACACAATGTGTAACCAACCCCAACTCTCTGTACCCCTCCCCCGCACACAACCCCCCCCCCTCCCCCCCCACACACACACTTCCAGCACCAATTAGCTTTTTCTGGGTGAGAAATTCCTGCCACTCTCACCTTCTCATCATGAATGCAACTGAGGGACTCACTGCAAGCAGGACTCTTTCTATTGGACTCTAGTCATGGGTACTGATATTGCAATATGTTACTGTTGAGGCCATAGCTGCAGTCACAGGCTGGCAGCTTATATATTGGGCTGCATCCTAGACCCTATGCTGGACCTGCTCCTCGCATTTGCATTACGGTTCTGTTTAACAGCCAGATCTATAGAGAAACTTACATTCAAGTGCCTGAAACGTATTACAGATCAATACATTTTAACCTGTAATAAATATGAACCTCTTAGGAAGTCAGGCCTGTCCGTGCTCATGGGTAGCAGGGGGCTAAGTGCCTGCCTCTGCTCATTGTATTTTACATAAACTCTTTCTTCAGCAGAACAAGCCAGAACTGCAGCCTCACTAAATCTAAATGACACTTATTACCCAGCCCCACCGGTGACGCAGGATCTGCCAACTCCTGTTCCTGATATACCGAGTAGCATTACAGCACTTTGCAAACCGCTGCAGCTCTCTGCCTCTCCATCCCCGGTGATTAAAAACAACCATTACCCCATTGGTGGAAATGAAATGGATAAAGGATGTTATGTTCTAATTCAGCTGATTCCGTGAAATGAAATATCTGTGTAGTATACAGTATCTCAATATGTCCATCTTCATTATGAGCAATTCTCCAGCTCCATCATCTCACTGATTAGGGGCTCCGGGACAAGAATCCGTCTCTTTATCTCTTGAAAATTACATTTGACAAAACAAAAAGCACAAAATAAACAAACTAAATTCCCCACTAATTACATGCCTCAGAGGCTGCTGGCGGATCTTCCAAGCAGATCAATAGCCTTCTAAATATTCTCCACAGCAATGAATGAAGACAAGTCATTTAATCCCAGCAGACGATCCCGCTAATATATTCACGAGCACACATAACCGGCCATAGCATACAGTTCTAGCAGAGGACCTCAGGAACATATGGGGTGGCTAGGGCACTGATTCCAGTCACTACTGGTACCAGGTGCCTGTCCTCTGTCCTACTCTGACTTCCAGTACATAATTATTAGAGTTGGTCAGATTATTATGTTTTTGTTGAACAGAATGAGAGCCAGATGCACTAAGCTTCAAAACTGATAAAATGGAGAGTGATAAAAAACCAACCAATCAGCTCCTGCCTGACATTTTTCAAACACAGTCTGTGACATGACAGGTAGGAGCTGATTGGCTGGTTTTTTAAACCTCTCCATTTTATCACTTTTGAAGCTTAGTGCATCTGGCCCTCAATCTTGTTTGAGATTGACCAGTGATGTTTGGGCTGCATCCCGCAGGGGTGGGACACTTTGCACATAATATAGCTGTTTCACATGTGACCACTGGCTTTAATACTTACCTTAATCATCTAAATATATATATATATATATATATGTCTAGTGTCTGTGTGACTCCGAAACACTGCCAACTGTTGGCAGCAAGTAAAACTTCATCTACTAGCTTTCGAAGCATTTGCTTCCAGTGTGCTTACTAGTGTTCATATATATTGTTAGTTTTTAATCACAAGAGTTGAACCTCAATTGTAAACCGTGAACAGTAATGTTGGAAGTTTTACCTATGGAAAATTAAAATACAACAGAAACAGCAAATTTGAAATGTGAATAAATGGCAAACCTTGAATCAGTGAATGTGAAAATGTAAACTTTGGCATCTATGTACTAAGCCTCGGAGAGTGATGATATAATTCAGACCTGCTCGTTAAGCTGCGTATATTTACTGCCTAGCTGTAAACGCCACCCCGTCGTATACACCCCCCACACACACACACACACCGCCCGAATCTTCATGTGGATGTGTACGCTTACACATCCAATCACATGCGGTCGCACAGGTGAAAAATCATTCGATGGTCACTCACTATCGGATGATTTTTCCTCTGTTTGTTCTGAACCAGGACTTAGTTTTCAGATGACAACATGTGACGTCATCCACCAGCTCTGAGCAGGCAGGGGCACGCATGCATTCTGATGCGCCCACCCAGCATTTCTATGGGTGTGCCCACTGTTTTTGGCACTTATGCAGAGAGCGCCCTGGCGAATGAAAAATTTGCCAAAGGTGCTGGCTTTGCGAACAGGTCTGAACCTGCTCCAAAGTACCAACCAATCAGCTCCTAACTGCCATGTTGCATGCTTTATTTTAAAAATTAACAGGTGAGAACTGGTTGGTAGTTTATCTCTCTCGACTTTCTCCCTCTCCAGAGCTTAGTACATAGACCCCCAGCTGAAGTGACTCGGGGGACAGAACCTAGCTCCTTTTTCTAACTTCAAAAACAGGGGCATAGCAGGACACAGCTGTAACCAGGGCAAGCCCCATTGCTGCCCCTCCCTATGTTATCAAATGTCCTACTATGTCCTTGCCAAATACAGGTACCACCACCCCTTTAACCTTGCACCCTGGGTAATGGCACCAATTCCTGTAGTGAATAGTTAGGGAGGGTTAAGCTGCAGGAGGGTTCGGTCAGGGTTAGGCTGTGGGAGGAGACAGATGCTGTGGGAGGGGTGGATTAGGGTTAGGTACTAGCAAGAGTGGCTGCAAGAGGTCACGGTTAGGCCCCAAGAGGGGTGCGTCAGGCTGCTGGAGGGGTGGGTAAAGTTTAAGATTAGACACTAATGGGAGGGTTAGGCTGTGGAAGGTGATTGTTAGGCTAGGGTTAGGGTTGCAGTCTATATTGGCCCTTCCCAATCTGTCCATTTGAAAGGTAAATGTTTAGTCCACATATAGCCATCACCTTAGGTTTATACAGAATGTTCATCTGCAGTCTGGGTTGCACAGTGCAGTAGTAATAATGCTAAACATCAGCTCTTGCATTATGGAACAGTACATACAGCATGCTACTCATAAATGCCCCCACCACAAATGACAATTGGGTGATGATTTTAATTGTATCATCATTAGTAACATTTCTCCTAATAATAAATATATTGCAAACAGAAAGTCTCTGGTTTATGTAGGGTTAATGCTGAAGCAGAAGGAGATCCATCCCAGTGTTCCGCCCATCATACCAGCTTTCACCTAGTTATACATGACCTGTGGGACTGTGAGATGTATAGAGTTAAGATGTGATGGTGGGGGCCAGGGCAGTGCTCCGGAGCGGTACAGCTCTGGTCCTTCTCTCTGACGCAGTGCAGTAAAAACAGCTTAGAACTTTGGGAGTGGGCTCAGCGGCTCGATCCAGCACCCATCACAGAATGACATCATATCGGCATCATATTCCATAGTCGTGCTCAAAAAGAGTCTGAAATACAACAGTAACATTGGGATGTATTAGAAAGAGAAATCACAGTTTCTAATAAAATCATTTCATTTTACTTGTTCTTGAATGCTAATTCCAGGGATATATTGATCTTAAATGCAAATATAGGGATCAATTTATCAATAGCCCTATGTTTTGTGTGGGCGCACTCACAGCACGGTGCTGTCTCCAGGCAGAGTTCTCACTACATAAATGAGATGCACAGAATAACATACAGGCACCACACTTAAAGGAGAACTCCACTTCCAAATAGCTTTCTCTTCCCACATGTAGTAGAACCATTGAGTGGCCATGTCAAGGAATCCCAAAGGTTCCATCAATGCTCCAACTGATGTATCTCCTTAGCTTCTGACTTAAAGACGTTTGAGACCCCAGGAATTATTAGGTTGTACAAAAAAACTCAAATTGTCCGGCACAGAGTCTTCTTATGGTCTTCAAAGATCTGTTGGCATAGTACCCTCCCAAACTCAACACATCGATTGCCACTTCACAGCACATGGCATTAGAAGAAACATGCCATCCATCATTGTGTGCCACTTCACTGCAAAGGCCAGCCATGGTGACAAATGCCATTCATTGTGCCAGGTGCTTATAATTGGACAATAATAGTTCAGTTTGGCCCCAATTCCCCATCTATTGTGCCAATTTCCATTTTTATAGGACATCCACTATGAGAGGCACATGCCTCAAGCCATCCAGTGTGTTAAATACCCCTCCCATATGATTGATTGTTGGGGCCGAATGTAATGATGTCTGAGTTTGTTGGCTTTGGGGAATGCTGGCAGATACTCTGTAAACGATTGTTCCTTTAGAAAAAATGGCAGACTTTAAGCATGGCCGCCGAACTTGGGCGTCATTACATCCCGCCCCAAATTTTCCACCTACATACTATGGGCCTGATTAATGTTTGTAAGTATAGAAACAAGCACCTGGGTAAAACAGTAAGGCACTGGAGGTGAGGCAGATTTACCAGGTGCAGAGAGTTACTGTAGATTTGGGTGGGGTGTGCCCAAATAGAAAGCTAAATTGCACTGCAAAAAGAGAGCTGTCTAATGTTTCTGGACTACATGCAAAAAAGCATGGTTTGTCCCAGGCATAAAGATTTTTTTTATTTTGCTTTACTTACAAACAGTGTTGGTTTTTAGCTATGGACTGTAGGACTGCTTCCCCCCCCAGGTAAAATCTGCCACCTCCTCAGCATTAATAAAGCCAGTGGCTTCACTGTGACTGGCAGCTACTTCCTATTGGAAGTCCTAAATGCCAGTCACCCACACAACAGACAATCCCATTGGGAGGTGTTCCCTCCCTCTAGGACTGTCAGATGGGCTGCCAGAGGAAGAGAGCTGCCTCCCGTAGGCAGAGAGCTGGCTTTCCAGTCTGTAGAAGCTTTAGCCAGCTTCTATGGACTGCAGCTAACGCAGCCCATAGAAGCCAGGCAGCCCCCTCCTACTCAGGGCCACCGAGAGGGGGGGAGCAGGTACTAATTACATGTGCCCGGGCTTGCTGGAGGGACCTGACGGTACTGGCACAGAACTGGGCACATCTTGCATGGTTGCCTACCTGACCCTCTCCATGAAGGAGAAAATGCTCTGCTCCTGGACTTCCCTGGTAATGTAGGATTGCCATCACCTGTGGGGAGCTAGGTAATTGATAAGAAAGGTGTTTCCCCAGAGGTGATGGTAATCCTACATTACCAGGTAAGTCCAGGAACAGAGAATTTTCTCCCTGAAGGAGAGGGTCAGGTAGGCAAGTATGATCTTGAGATTTGAATACAGCCGGAATTGTGTTACAAAGCTTTCAGGCTATTGCACATGGTTTGTCTGCAGGCTGCCACATTCATCCGCATTCAGTAAGGAAACTGATGACATTTGTCATTGCTTCGCTGTTATAACAACTCCAATTACATGAGAGAGCTGGACCGGTTCATCTATTGCTGCAATAACTGCCCTCAGTGCCTCCATGTGATACCAGACTAATGACTAATTGTGCTCATTGAATGCACCAGAGGTGATCAGTCAGGTAAACTGACAGCCGCTCACTTCCCCAAAAGCCTGCCTGAGTTTGTCTTGGAGAGGGAATGTTTTTGGAAGTGCCTGGGCGTTTTGTCTCTAATTGAACCTCTTAGGAGCAGAACTGCAGAGCTGTTATTCATGATCCCAGCAGAAAGCGGCCACGTGTCTGCCTATGCAGTGGAAAAGCTGAATTATGCTGCTGGGAGGACGGATGACTCAACACTACTCAATCTGCAGCTCTCTGCCGAGTCCGCTCCAAATCCATATTGCAGCAATGCAAGGCTTGGAGATCATAGCTGCCTACCCTTCTGCATTCTGCAGGAGACTCTCTGAAATAGCAGCAATCTCCCTCTCTCCCTCATTAGTCTAGCAATCTCCCTCATGTCACCTAGCCCACCTTACACTGTTACATTTGTGGGAAAAAAGGATTAGGAGATAGATACATTTAGATTGACATCATCAACGCCATTTCCCAGCACTTTACCAAGTATAGTAGCTCTTACTAACTGCTTTGGGGCTCATCTACATTTGGATATGTCATGATAAAAGATTCCTCTCAGATGTAGCAGTACACACCCACGCTTCTAGGGGCCACATTCACAGTCTTTTTTCACAATCTCTCCATATATGGAGTTAGACACGCCCCCTCAATGGGGCACTGTGCAAAATTCTGCTACTAACTATATTCTCCCTGAAACTAGTTTTCAAAAGTAGGCAAGTATGGTGGAGATATGATCAGCCGGCACTCACACTCTGCTGGCCTGCAGTGCATTTTACCTTACAGCACACCCAGGGCCAGAACATACATCCCAACATGACCTTCTCCAGGAGAGACAGAATGCTCTATTCCTGGACTTTCCTCTTAATTTATGATCACCATCACCTGTGGTGAAACACCTTTATTACCAATGAACCTGTTTAAAGCAGGTGATGGCAATCCTAAAGTTAGTCAGGGCTGCCTACCCGACCCTCTCCGGTTATGGTATAAAACATAGACTGAATCATGATAGACAGTCATAAGGTCGACATGGTCAAAAGGTCGTTTTAAAGGAATTTTTATGTTTTTAGGATGTCTATGTCGACATAGGCCGACATGGACACTGTCTAAGTGTACTGTCTAAGTGTACTCGCATGGCTCGCTGTGCTCACCATGCTTCGGGCTCGGGGCCTCGCTGCGCTCGGCACACGCCCTAGCTCACCACAGGTGATGGCAATCCTACATTACCAGGGAAGTCCAGGAGCAGAGCATTTTCTCCCTGAAGGAGAGGGTCAGGCAGGCAACCCCGAGGTTAATGCTATATACAAGTACTAAGCAGTATTAGCTGCACTCCTGCTTTACCAGCATAGCCCATGTTTCCGTCTGTGCTGTAACTCATGTGCAGCCAATAGAACTGGTGCTATCACATGAGTAATTATACCCTAAATTAGGAATTGTGCAAACCCCCTCCCCACCTCCCCCTTATTTATTTTTGTTGCTGCATTCAACTTTTATTATTACCTGGGAAAATACAGGTGGCACTGGCCAGACAGCCTGCGATCAGATAGTCACCACCCCCACAGAGTAAAAACCTGCCCCGTACAGGTCTGCGAATCACCAGCCAGCTGCAAATCCATTCGGAACTCAATCAGTTTCCAAGTCTGAAAAGTGTGCATTCTGCGTCACAGACAGACTGATGAAGGCCGGTACTCATGTCGCAGACCCTCCCCGAAAACACCCGGGCACACCTGCGTTTTTACTGACACTCCCAGAAAACACTGGTTACCACTCCCAAACGTGAGGCGATTGTGAAAAAAGTAATTGCTGTTTGTTGCCACTGTTTGTGCACTAACATCCGCCGCCCCTTACCGTCCCACTCCGCCGGCTACCGCAATGATAATAATTACTTATGCTCTAACATATGCGATTAGTATTGCAAAGGGCAATAAGAGCTGCCCTTTGCAAAACAGCTGGTGGGGGATGAGCTGGTCCCCGTGGCTCTCCCCCTCCTTGTCTGCACGGCAGCCTCCTGCTCAGGCGGCTGCAGGGCTGCACCTCCTCCTCCCTGCACCAGGAAGTCACTGGTACAGGCAGCACAGCAGGAGTCTGCCCGGACTTCAGGTGAGGGTGGCGGGAGGGGTCACGAAGAGAAGCCCATAGATTCTATTGGGTATTGCCATCTTTTGCTGGAGGTATCCCCGCAGCGGAAACCTGATAACTGGCTTTTTACCGCATTTTTCCTTTAGTGTATCCCGTACTTAGATCCATAGGCTTACGCAGTCATTTGACGATTGATTGGCTTGAGAGTTCGCACAATAGAGATCCGCTCTGAGTAACCCCGTAAGTAGGGTCGACCCAGTGATCCTCACCGGTAGGATGAGTGGCAGATAACTGAATACTCTCTTTACGTCAGCTAGAAGCCAATCACTATACCAGACCAAAACCAGGATCTGCTTAAACATAAGAGGCACAAGGGACTAATGTACTTTCATAATATATGAGAATAATGTAAGATTACAGTACGTTCTACTCTATATCACTGTGTTCTCACCTTTATTTCCCTCATGGTTCCAGGCTGGAAGTGTCCCCGGTACTGCGCCATCACGACTTTGCTAAGAGGGGGGATTTACGCTTTTGACATTTTATATCACAAAGATAAATTCATGTTGTAGAGAATACTGAGGAGCACTGAGCTCTTGCTTACATTCTGGATAACCAATAACCCTTTAAATCAGTATAAAAGGGGGCACTGTGCTCTCTTCTTCTCCAGTCCCCGGAGACACGATATTATCTGATCTATTTAATCTACAATGCAGCACAGAGGCAGAGTGCAGAGGGGAGATAACACTGTCATTGGCATTCAGGTCCTATCATATCATTACATGCCCCCCTTCCCGCGCATACTGTTAGTACAGCACCTGCACGGCTATGTGACAGTGTACTTATCGCAGCCATTACCTTGTGATACGCTGTAGCTGGATCGTATACATAGGAACATATATCACAGCAGTTTATGTTATTTTTCTGCACCTGTCAGAATAGAAACACAATACGTTATTATAGGCCAGTGCAGGCAGTGGCTCCTGAACCTTTGGGTAGAATGATTCAATTAAGAGTGAAGTTCCATCTGGCAGAGACAGTAGCGGTTGTTACCGTAGGAACGCCTGGCTCAGATTCGCTCATATCTCTATGAGCAAAGTTTTCCTGATGGATGACCATAATCGGATGTGAGGCTACTATGGAACCTCACTGTTCATTCACTATCTCCCTGGGCCTAAGGGTGCTTAGACAACACGGTGGTACAAATCCATAGGTCAGTACATTAAGGAGCAGTATTGCCTGTTGACCCTTTTATAGGTCAACCTTTTGCCTGTCGATGGATAGTGGTCACCCAATTGACTTACAACCCATCAAGCCCTATACACAGTAGGCGATCCTGGCTGCGGTCTGTATGGTTACCGGAATATCACAGTGTGTGTCCAGGTCCCAAGTGTAGGCCCCGGTTGTACTCACAGAGCAGGCATGCATTGTCCGCCATCCAAATTGGGCATGACAGGATTAGCTGGTGCTTGTAGTAATCCAGCAAAAATAATAATAATACAAAAACACCCACAAAAAAACACACTTAAGTAGTCTACACACGGCAGCGATATGGGCTATAATCGCTGGAAATTTGGTCGCTGGACCATATTGCCAGTGATGGGAGTCTGCCCCGGCGATAAATCGCCGGGTGCACGCTCCTGTTTTTAGCCCCCTTATGATCGCTGGTCGCAGGAGCTTGCTCCTGCGACCAGCTGATTACCTCTGCTGCTTCCCTAGCAGAGGTTCCTTTCCAAAAGGAGACGCTGAGCAATATATTGCTAGCAATATATCTCCCCCCATGTGTACACACCTTTACATAGTTACATAGTAGTTTAGGTTGAAAAAACCCTTCTGCCCATCAAGTGCAACCTTTCATTACCGGTTAACTTATTGTATTATTAACCATACTATTATTCAAATTTCTACTCTCCAGGAGAAGCTAGGAGAGGAGGCTTTTTGCAGCCTTTCTTTGGCTCTTCAGGGAGTGGGTGGTACTAAATGAAGTAATTTGCATAATTTTAGCCTCACCCCTTCCCCAAAGAGCTGCAAATGTGGGTATTTGACCAGCAGAGAGAACGGGTGTGGGGTGTTATGTTGGGGGGGGGGAAAGAAGGGACCCAATTTTCAGTACCCTCCTGACCATTCCCAGAGGGTAGGTAATTATGCTATTATTCCATGTGATATCAATGCGGGCTGCATTTTCCTAAGCAAGACTTACAGTTTCACCTATCCTAGGGGTGGTTTTGCACTATGGGGGACCTCACATTGTCAGTCTCCCTGCTGTAGTGCGACCTGCCCTGACTTTCAAGGCCTAATGTTGGTAACAGCAAATTTAGGTAAACCTCGCATTTTGTCACCCCAATTCTGCTGATATATATAATAATAATATTCTTTGAGCACAGTGGTAGGCAAGATACATTAGTGTCTTGCCTAGCCGCCATATTTCTGAAATATGTTATCATTGCCTTTTCAGTCATTTTAAAAACCGCTGCCTATGACATCAGGCGGCTTGTACCTTCACCATAGATACAATGGGAATGGAGACTTGCTTTTTTTAAATGATGGATTTCTGGCGATTTTACAGCTGTTTGTGCTTTATTACGTTCGGCAGTTCACTAATAGCCGCAAAGACGTCCACAATGAGAGGCTATTTCTTCCCACAACAGGTTCTGCAGAAATCCTTCGGAACACTGAGAAAAGGTGACAGAGGAGAGAGGCGGAGGCTGCAGAGAGGCCGCTCAGCACAGCAGAGTCTGCCTTGTCATTAAGAACCACTGCTGGGCCAGCCTGACTATCTCTTGTGCCTCCTGGGAGTCAGTGTAGGGCCCTCCATTCAATAGCCCAGTAATTTATTCATAGGGCAATCACCCTGCAGCTACACATTATATTAAACACAGCATGGGTACTGTATGGCAGAATATACAGGCTGAATGATGCTTACACAAGACTCTGATCCAGATTATACGCTTTAAGATGGGATTCCTCCCCTCTGGTGGTGCAATAGACTCTGGCAATGTGCGTAGGTCTCCGGGAACATGGCGCCCGTGTTGCGATCCTGGGGGCGTTTCTATTACACATGCAGAAATTACTGTAAAATAGCCTCATCAGACATTTTCCCAGTTATATCTGCAGCTCTGCTTCCAGACCGGGCAAACGGAGCAGCAAGATAATTAAATATGTGCGCGGTGAGCGGGGTGTGAGCCCATGTGGACCCAGGGGCCCCTGTGCACTGTACACCTTGCACCCATTATAAATATGATAGTCCTCTGATCCTTAATGCTTCTTCATGCGGTATCCAGTCGGATGGTTGAACTTAACCATGTCGACACCACAATGTTGACACCATAATATCGACATGGTTCAATGTGTTGACAGGCAACATGATGACATGCCAACATTGTTCACAATATGAAATGTTGACATTCTGAGGATGCCACCAGTTAAGCAATATTATTATAATGTTTATATCAGGATGACGCTACAAGACGTCTTTTGTTGTAGTGATAAAAAATGCTACAATAATTCCATTAGTCTTAAGGTGCGTACAAACTGAGTGATTGCGGCTGCCACCGATATCGGTGGCTGTGGAGACCTGGCATCGGAAAGTGTGCTTGCAGTGGGGAGTGATGAGGTCTCGCAGTCAGTATTTACTCTGCACAGAAACAAAATAACTCACCCAAATCTAATACCCCTTTTCCATCTGACCACGAGGAGGAGCTGCTGCCGGGAAGCCTCCTCGTGGTCAGAGTCTCCCAGCGCGTCTCCAGCAGATGACATCATCTTCTAGTGCCCCTGAAGAACCAATTACCGGCCTCAGAGCGTTACCCGGATATAAAACACGGGTAATGTGCGTTTACACTGCGCACAGACCAACAACACAACAACGACTAGTCTGTGCGCAGTGTAAACGCACATTACCCGTGTTTTATATCCGGGTAACGCTCTGAGGCCAGTAATTGGTTCTTCAGGGGCACTAGAAGATGATGTCATTGTTGTGTTTTACCCTGGTAGATACCAGGGTAGAATTCCCTGGTCTCTCTACCCGTGTTTTGTGACAAGGACACGTTCACACTGACAAAAAACCCGTGTCGGTGCGCGTCCACGAGCAAAAACCCGGGTAGAATTTGCTAGTGGAAAAGGGGTATTACTCTCTCTATACATGTTACATCTGCCCCCCCCCCCCCCCTGCAGTGCACATGGTTTTGTCCATTTGAGAAGGAATTTGCCTTTGCGAGTGAACTATAATAAGGGCCATTGTGACAAGGAATCACATAAAATGGACTGGCAACAGTGTACAGTAAATTGCTGAGGCCATTTGCAGTCAGGGCTTGCACATGGGCACAAATGCGCATGCGCAAACCCGACCTTGGGGTCAGAGGCCGATTTCGGTTAATTGCGAATGAACAAGAATAATCCCCATTAGTTGTTGGCGTTCTGCTTATTGTTTTACACCAGTGTTTGAAGGACATTTGCAGCTGAACCGCTAGTCATCAAGATTCCCCTGTGTGAGATAGGAATATTGCATAGCAAGGGGTTACATTGCCTCCTGACTAGCTGGAAAGCACATTCAGAAACTCTTAGCACCAGATGCAGGATAAATAAAATCGCTTTCCATGTATCTGACACATTTCGCCCTCCAGGCAATTCTTTTAACAAGGAAGAATTTCTGTCAGTGAGACTGGTGTTCTCGACGCGTCACAGTTTGAGCTGTTCATTATTCCTTTCTTCAGTTCTTCCTCTGATCCTAGGTGAGACGGTGCGTGTGTGCCACAGTGTTCTAATACTTATCGGTTTCATCTCCAGCATACAGTGTCAATTAATTCAAGTGTTTGACTAAGCTCTGTTCACCATCGCTGTCCCCACTTGCCTGTGATTTGGAAGTGGACCCTTATCTCTGGCATTGATGACTTCAGTGAAAGTAAAATTAAGGGGACGGTGTGAGAAATTCTTCATTCTATCCTGCACATAACAAGCAGTGGCGGCCCTTATCCTTTTCTGGGAAGGGGGCTGCCTCTGACCGCGATGCAGGCACCCCCCCCCCCTGTTGCCACTGCCGCCAGTCCCTGCAGAGAGTTCCCAGGACCTGTGCTCTGATGGCAGGTGCCGGGACTGGCGCATGCGCAGTAAAAACCTCTGTACTGCGCATGTGGCCAGCTTCTATGGGCTCCTTCGGCAACAGCCCATAGAAGTAATCATGGTCCCGGTGCCTGTACAATACAAATAACAGTGTGCAGTATGCGATTCCGGACGACAGCCCGCAGAAAGGCATCCCGGAGGGAGGGAACACCTCCCAATGAGACTGACTTGGTGACTGGCAGGTTGGACTTCCAATAGGAAGTCACTGCCAGTCACAGTGAAGCCATTGCAGTCTCACAGACTGCATCTGGCTTCACTGCAGTGGCAGATTTTACCTGGGGGGGGGGGGGGCTGCATAGGTAAAAACCGCCACTGGTTATAACCACATGTCTATTGCAGTCAAGAGGGGACTATAGAATTTTAATGGATATTAAGAGTTCTTCCAGGTTTAGAGGACCCAGACATTCACCCAGTGGTTAACTGGAAGCAATAAATTGTCTCATAGTACCATAATGTAACATACTGTATGTATAATTCTTAATTCAAGTACACAGTCTGGGACCTGATCATTAGAGGAGGGGGTGGCCCTCAGGCAGTGTAATCCACTGTGGTTTCCCCTATTCCACTGTGGGACAGTCCAACCCTGCATAGTACTGTAGTCCGGTAGTAGATTTCTGGGTGGTATTCAGATGATGGGTAACCAGTGTCTCGGCGACAGCCAATAGGTTGACCCCATATGCTTAACATTCACTAGGTCGACAATGATAAAGGGTTGACAAGAGCTAAAGGTCAACATGACAATCGAAGCAAGCCATGCAAGAGTCTACGCTACGCTTTGTGTCGACAGATGATGATGATGTTGACACCCAAAAAAGGGGAAAAACGATTGTTGACATTTTCATGTGTCTACCTTTTTCTTGTTGAAATTCTGCTTTTGTCAACATGTTGTCAATGTTGACCTTTTCCATGTCGACCATGTGTCTTTCGACCTAGACTCTGTCGGCTGCTTGGATCCACACCAGTGACATAGAATCCCATGCACAACAGTCTCATTTCATAAAGCAAAAGTGGTCTATGCATTTGGGTCAACATGGGAGACTGTTACATAAACTAGGGGTGTCAATGGACATGGCAGGGTGTGGTCCTTATCGAATTGGTGGCATAGACCTACATGTTTAAGGGCCAGATGTATCAAGCTTCAAAAAGTGATAAAGTGGAGAGTGATAAACAACCAGCCAATCAGCTCTTACCTGTCGTTTTTCAAACCCAGCCTGTGACATGACAGGTGGGAGCTGATTATCAAATTATAAAATGTATAAGAAACAATAATATAAACACTGCTGCTGTTTGCACATAAACACTCTGCTGCTGTCACACATACTGTAAAGCTTAAGGCACTGGGTGGGAAGACAGAAATAGACGAACGCGGACACAATCTGTTTCTGTAACACTTGCTATAAGACATATGCAGTCACATAAGGGGATAGCAATGCAGACATGCAGAGAGAGCAGTACTGTAAGTAATGGAGCGCTCCCCTCCTTTGACAGGAAAAGCGTAAAATACTTTACTGTTATATTAATAAGGGAGGGGATTGTGTACAGTAAATGATCCCCACCTCCAGATTACCTGTACATTGATTTAACTCTCTAGGAACCAATTGACACCAATGCAGACATGTAACACTGTGAGCAGTACATGTAAAATTGTAGATACTGTACACTATGTATGAGCTTAAATCAATGAGGTAGAGAGAGCATGTGATCCCGGTGTGGCCACTGCTGCACCCGCACTAGCCCTCTCTCCTGGATTCGCTGGTGTGATTATATGAAAATTATCAGGGCAGCCGAGAGGAATGCTGGGCTCCCGCACTTAGGCCATGCCCCCAAAATGTTTAGAGGGGGTAAAAGAAAACTCTAAAAACTCTAAACACATCATCAGCAGCACACACCTGCAGCATGTGCTGTGCTGTGCTAACAGCAGGCTCAGCATGACCTCTCATGCTGTCAGTGAGAAGCTCATGCTAAGCCTGATTTCAGCACAGCACATGCTGTAAAAGTGTGTCCTGCTCTTGCGACCGGGAGGGCCGGAGGGGGAAGGGAGGTATCGGACCAGGGCCCCTGACGGGCTCCTCCAGCAAGCCGGTGGTTCCAGACAGTCCACCATAATCATACCATTCTATCCACCATAGCCACATCATCCAGCCATAAGACCCTGTCCACCTTAGATGTACAGTCCCATCCACCATACATATACTATTCCTTCCACCATAGATGTACAGTCCCATCCGCCATACATGTACTATTCCATCCACCATAGCTGTACTGCCCCATCTACCATAACTGTAACCATCACATCACATCACATCACATCCTGTCCACCATAGCCGTACTGTCCTAACCATCATATCCATACCATCCTGTCCACCATAGCCGTACTGTCCTAACCATCATATCCATACCATCCTGTCCACCATAGCCGTAATTTCCCATTCTGCATAGCTATACCATCCCATCCAGCATAGCCTTACCATCACAGCCACCATTGCCGTACCGTCCCGTCCACCATAGCCGCACCACCCCATCCTATATAGCCATATCATCCAGTCCTACATAGCCATACTGTCCCATCCTACATAGCCATACTGCATACCTTCCAACTGTCACAATTTCTGCGAGACGTCCTGTCTTTTTGGGTCGGTCCCATTTCCCACTGTGTATGTGTGTGTGTGTGTGTGTGGGGGGCCTGGAGTACCCCCTGCTACCCGCTGCTCTGGACTAAGATGATGCATCATTGGCCCACCCACTTTTCCTTTGCATGCAATGGGGGGCATTATGGGTTTTTTTAAAATATTTTTTTATCCTTTTTAAATAAAATTACTTTCAGACATTGAACAATTATGATATTAGATCTTTTATTGAAAAAATGTTGTACTTTTAGGCAATAGACAGGAGGGGTGTATTTGGTGATTGAAATATGGTAACATACAGAGATGATATGAATTCTTCCTATATATACTACAGTATATGAAGGAAAGCATCTTATTCAGCAGCTCTCTATAGGACAAACTGTATGTATAGTGCTTTCCCTGCCTCTCCCTGGCACGTACCAGTCACACAGCACAGCTCCTAATGCAGCATCTCGCATTCCTACAGACATTGTTCTGGAAAGTGATGATGTCATCCTCTTTCTATCTGTATGGTGACATTGAAAATATTTCTGGATGTATTACAACAGATCTGCAGGGACCACACCCTCACCCAGCCCCTCCCTGCACAGAGAGATGCAGAGACAGAACAGGGCTGTGTGGAGGACAATCTATGGGCAGGTATTGCTAATACTGTCCTCTCTGACATTGACAATCCTTGTTTAACATTGTACATCTGTAGTTTTCTATACTTCCATTAGCTGTAACATATATTTTTCCTGTGTTATCTGTTTTTCTGACATCTCAATTTTATCATTAATATGCCCTCTGTCTGTTTGTCCTGTGCCCCTGTCTTCTTGCCATTTTACACTCTCTGCCAGCTTGAACCCGAGCACAGTTTGCATTGTTTGCTTGACCGCATTCCCCTAAATCTCTTATCCATGCACTCATTATATCCCGCATTGATTATTGCAATAGTCTCCTAACTGGTCTTCCCAAGAACAGACTCTCACCACTGCAATCCATTTTAAATGCTGCTGCTAGGCTGATCTTCCTTGCAAGACGCTCATTGTCTGCTGATCCGCTCTGCCAGTCCCTCCATTGGTTGCATGTATCTTACCGTATTCAATATAAAACACTTCTACTTGCATATAAAGCTATTAACCATACTGCACCAGCATATATCTCTTTACTGATCACAAAATATCTCCCACCTCGACCACTCAGCTCTGCACAACATCTGCGTCTCTCTTCTGCACGGATCACTAGCTCCCATTCACTATTATAGGACTTTCATCGGGCTGCTCCCATCCTATGGAATGCCCTTCCACGCACATTAAGAATCTCCACTAGGCTCCAAACTTTCAAGCGTTCCCTGAAAACTCACCTCTCCAGGCAAGCCTATCATATTTAAGTATTACACGCATAACCCTCTGAGGCACATATGCATTACATAGCTTCCCTTCTGGACTTGTAACTTGGTGGGACTGCTATGCTATTACTGATGCCTGTCCTTGTGTTTCCCTCCCATATCCCTATAGATTGTAAGCTTGCAGCAGGGCCCTCCTACCTCCAAGTCTGTCTGTTACCCAGTTTGTCTTATCACTGTCTACTATTGTAAAGCGCAACGGAATCTGCTGCACTTTATAAGAAGCTGTAAATAAATAAATAAATAATACAAAATGCCCTGCATTCATTGGCTGCATTCCATGTAGTTGGTGTATATCATATTGTACAAATTCAGTAACTTTGAACAGGTTAATTTTAACATAGGGGCCCATTTATCACCATCTGCGTTTTCAGATGCGAATGTGATGTGATAACATCGATCCACTTCGCAATGTGATAATTGACTACATCGCATGGATGTATCAATTATCGCATGCAGGCACAGAGCTTGTGATAAAGCCATAGCTACTGTCCGTAGTCATGAATTGTGCACGTGCTGCTGCCAACATCGCACCACTAACTCTGCCACCGGCGCCCCCTCCTTGTTATGACAAAGGACTCTGTGCAGGGTTTTTCATATTTTTTTTGTAAATTTTCCTAGATCGCATTCCCCATAATATATTGGATAAGTGCGGGAAAAAAAAGGGAATTAAAGGGTTTAGAGCAGTGATGTCAAACTCATGGTCCTCCAGCAGTTGTGAAACTACACTTCCCAGCATGCCCTGCTACATATTTTATATAATGGATTGCTAAAACTGTGGCAGAGCATGCTGGGAAGTGTAGTTTCACAACATCTGGAGGGACATGAGTATGACACCACTGGTTTAGAGCAATTTTTTATGCAAACGACTCCGAAAGCCCTTTAATACAGATGGAGCCGGGCTCCCTCTTGCTGGCGAATCGCCAGCAGCCCGGCTCTCCATCTGACTGAGACGCGCGTGCGCGTCCCAGTGTCTGTGCGGCGGGGCGACGGGAACCTGTCCGTCTCCGCTTCAGGGAGACAGACAGGGTTGGGGGGGGAGGGGTGCGGGGAGGCGGTGGGGACCCCGGGTGACCGCCGACAAGCCGGCTGGGACCCGGGTAAAGCCGTCGGAAGGGGAGGCGCGCGCATCTCGTGTGCGCGCGTCCCCTTTCGCAGATACAGATGGCGGGTGGCGGGGGATGGCGGCTGGCGTCGCCATCCCCTGCAAAGAAGAGACCCGCTCCATCTGCACATTCAGGCTACTAAACTAATGTGAAAGGGAAAATAATGTTAATAAATAAGCTGATAAAAAGCAATTGCCTTGCACTCAGCCATCAGTTGGATCTCATTTAGCCATTTCATGAGTAGTGTCAGGACCGGAGAGGTCTTACAAGTAGGGATGGACATCCAACATCGATGATTTGATATCATCGATTGTTTATTGGCGATGTAGAATAGTTTTGTCATCGTTGAGGGAGAACCATATGGTTTCCCTTCGTTGATGGCAAGCATAAGCAAATCATTTATTTATTTTATAGCTCCACCCCCGGCACCAGGGAAGCCCTGCCACCAGGTTCTGATTGGCCTACCGGCAAATCAGTCAAAGAAAATGAATGATCATTTATAGGTAAAACCATTAATGGTCACATATTGCATAATATACCATGGATGGCCAGTTGCACTATTGCCATTGATGGAAATGGCAACGATGGCCATCCCTACCTACAAGAGCTTCTGTCTCATCCTTATATCTTATTTCAAAGCTTGGTGTGGGTGGGGGGCACTTAGATCCTTGTGATGGCTCTGGTGGGAGTCTGTAATCTCTTCTAGGTGGCCGCTTCGCTTGTGTTGGTTATCAAGTCTATAACCTAAAAGATTGCAGCTGCGGAGGTTTTCATATAGAAATTGGAATTGTATCCATAGTTCTGTCTGTTCTGCAATATAAGATGGTAGCTGCTCAATCAATTTAATAACCCTTCTTAGGTGCATGGAAGGAAAAGGTTATTCTAGAGATGAAGAAAAATAATATTCCCTTAGGAAACTGAAAAACATCTGCAATGAGATTTAAATACTGCATAATAATAGAAATGCAGAGATCTCAGTTGCATATATTTCCAGGCTGCGTCAAGACATGTTTGTTTCTGGCAGACCCTAACTATGTGGGGTACATAATAGCATGAGAACAGCTACATGCTACATGATAATAGCCACACCTCCCAACACTTTTTGTGGGACAGTCTAGTTTTTTTGTGACTGTTCCGCCATCCCACCGTTGGGCACCAGTGTCCCTCAGTGGTGGTGGGACTGGGGCAGATGGGAGTCCTCAGGTCACAGTGAATAGATGCTATGCTCACAGTGGGCCTTATTCTGGTCCACATGCAACGCTGCAAAATTGGGAACATTGCCAGTGGATGTAACGCCCCACCCCCCCTCCCGCACGTGCCGAGTTTCCCGCATGGCTGCAAATGGATGTTTTACATCCATTGGCGACCAACGCATGTGCAGACGCAAAACATCGCTCCACAGTGCCAATGTGCGGGGGAGCAATGAAACCACAAAAAGGCCCAGTGTGTATTCACATGAGATGCAGGGACTTGGGGCATGCCAGCAGCTCAAAGAATGCCGGGCATGCCCACACAGATAACGGAAAATGGGGGCACGGCTCTTTCCATGAAGCCACACCCCCTTTTGCATAGGGCACAGTCCCAACACAGTAAACCCCGACTGCAGCTTTCTAGATGTTGGGAGCTATGTACATACAGCCCATACATTAAAATATCTATATTAAGACTCAGGAATCTCGCAGCACGTGCAGGAGAGTAGGCAAATGGGCACTGCAAGGACCAGCATGCTCTCAAAATGTTGATCCCATCCATGCAGCTCAGAACAATAATATAAAATGGGCATGAAATATAGGCAGTTATTCAGACCTATTCGCTGTTATAGGGCTAGCGAATAAAAAGGACGCTGGATTTTTTCGCTGGATGGCTTTGTGTATGTGAAATTTACTAAGATGGGAGTTCTTTTTCAGATGGGATGTTGCTATGGGCAACCAATCATATGCTATCTATTATCTTCTAGTGCTATATAAATAAATAAGAATTAGGTTCTGATTGGTTGCCTGTAGCAATATCCCAAGTGAAATAAAACTCCCACCTTAGTAAATTTCCCCCATAGTGTCCTGTCAACATGTTCAGTGTTCATATACTGAACACGTTCATATGTCAATATTCTACTGCATCCCTTATGGCATCAGTGCACCTCTCTGCAGAACCCTGATTTTTGCACTTTTAGGTTGTAGCTACCGGCTTGTATTCTCACATCATAAGAGGCAGTGCTATTTCTCTGCAGAACCTCTCTTTAACTATGACATCATAATCAGGAGCGGGACTCCAGAACCTTTACTGGGCCAAAATGTATTTATATAATATATATATAATTTCTTTTAATAGCTGAACCTGTTCCTCCACAAAAATAGCACTGATAATACAGCTATGTCATATGTCAGTTCTGTTGTAAAGTGGGAAGGTCACTGTCTCTCACAAAGCCTTCACAATGCATATCCTGCTGCTGTGACCATGTTCACACATCTACTTTCCTGCACTCATAGGAAGAAGACATTGAGGTTGCATTGATTTTCCTTGCTGACATGCAGAGAGAGAAGATGCAGGGCTACTGCTGGCCCTCTTAGCATGCTAGCAGACTGGTCAGTCCGGAGGCCAGCCTTACATTGTGTGTCACACAGGCCTCCCAGAACCGTAAGGCCAGGCATGTCCAAACTATAGCCCTCCAGCTGTTGCAAAACTACAATTCCCATCATGCCTTGCCACAGTTTTGCTATTAGGAAATGCTAGAACTATGGCAAGGCATGCTGGGATGTGTGGTTTCACAACAGCTGGAGGGCCACAGTTTGGACATGCCTGCGTTAGGCGGTTAGGAATCACTCAAACAAAAGTGAAAACGTGCGAGCAGCTACAGTATATTGTGCATAGTATACACTCAGGATTATACTCTCCCAGAAACAAGTACCAGGGGGGTTTCCCATAAAACACGCCTTCTATACAAAAATACCCCTGCCCTAAAGGAACTATATTACTGTATCCCTAGAAGCAATTACCCAGATGCTAAACCAAAGATCACTCCTCTACTGGCAAGGTCTGAAGTTTCCCACTTTTAACATTTACATTTAAGATAACAGCGTCCACTGATGCTTGAAGGATCTGATCCTTCACATCAATCCCATGCTACCCCACAGGAGCCAAAACCCTAGTCAGTACTGTCCCATGAGATACTCCTGTTGGTGAGGTCATAGGTGCCGATTTATGTTTTTGGTGCCGATTTATGTTTTTGCCAAAATTATAGGGGAGTGGCTTCATGGGAAAGGGGCATGACCACAAAATAATACTGATTTATATTACGCAGCACAGTTGTCTCCAATATTCAAATTATGGCAACAGTGCCAAATACATAAATACTACCACAGTGCAGGTACATAAATGCCCACACAGTACCTGTGCCAGCGACAAGGGAGGGAGAGTACAGTGGGACACGGGTGGGTGGGCTGCTGCTGAGCGGGTGGGTGCTCATCAATTTCCGTGGGTGCTCGGGCCCTCAAGCACTCACAGAATTGGCACCTATGGGTGAGGTGATACCTCTTTCTGTTCCTGGCCTGGTTCTTGAAGCAGTAAAGAAATTGGTTAACAAGTTATCAAGTAGAGGTGCTGAATGTAGAATGTACACAAATATGGGGGTGTCACTCCTCAACAAAATATATAGATTAAAAAAATAGGAAAAGACTGCGCTAAAATAATCACAATATAAAATTTATGAAAATGAATAAATAATTGGTGCTAGTAACCTCAAATTGTTCAGAGGGGAGGCGGGCTGTGTTTACCTGTTGAATAGGCTGCGAACATTTGTAGCCTATGCTATCTGTGTTTTCCGGAGGTGCGGGTGCTGGTGGATTTTTTAAAGCTGTAATCATTTCTACTTGGTTTTGGTTTGCTGAGATTGCCCCGCATCCTGCAAACCATCAAACCCTATTACTCCCTGGTTTGGATGCAGGACTTCTGCTATACAATGATGAATATTTTTATGTTTACTACTCGAATCTTGTATATAGGACTCTTACTGACAATTATACTTTGAGTAATGTGTAAGTGATCACATACGGTGCAAGGTTTGTGGGGACCCTAGGCAGAACTTCAGCTTACTGCTCTCACCACCACCCACACACCAAATACGCCTTTCCAGAACCTCAGGTAGCAGCCTTAAACTTCAATACCTGCCAATTGCATTTGCGGAGGTGGCGTCTTTGGAGATCAACATCTGCCATATGTATTAAGTTCAACAAGGAGGCCTCTCGGGGGTCATCCTTTATTTTGGGATAGTCAGACTCAGGGGCACCCCCCAGATTCTGGAGCCTCTAGGGACCTGCCTCAAGCTTCCTAATGGCAGACCTGGCCCTGCGTACTGTGATTTACTGCTGGTGGGTTGGGGATATTTTCTATAAACAGGCGATAACACCCTTAGTACAATGGTTTGCTTCTGGTTAGCAATGTATTTCTATCTTGCAATAGTCTGAACTGAATTAAATCATTCATATCATATAATTGGACATTACATTGAGAGAATATCTACAGTAATAAGTGAAATGGTTCAATTGAGACAATCATTGTAGCCCTTGGTCCAGTCTGACAATTGTTAATTATGATCTTAGGCCTTTTCCATATCGGCATTGTGCTTATGTCGACCTTTTGTCTAGATCAACCTAATGCATGTTGACCCTTTTGATGTGTTGACCTTTGGCCTGTTGGCCAATAGTGGTCGACCTAATGACGGTCTACCATACAACCTCATCCCATTTGCTGCAGGTTAGTATTCAGTGCACACTATTACTTTATTAAATACAACCCAAGAAGAAGAACCAAGCGGGAAGTCTATGAAGTATAGGGGTTCATTTATAGTAGAACGCCAACCTCAGTGGTTTGCCTACAATTACTATGGAAGGAGGACTGTGCATTTGTAGAACCATTCCTTTGACATTACACACAGTGCCCCCTAAGACGCAGTCTGATTGACAAGATGCAGCCGTTTGGGGGCAGTGAGTGGATGGCAATTAGAAATGTCTGCAAACTCCTAGGCAGCTTCAATGGCCCTGGAAGCATGAGCAGATGGCCAGTGTCTAATATACAAGAAATCTCTTGCAGCGGGAGCAAATATTTTCGCAGATGCTACTGCACTGGGTCTTACATATTTACTAAGCAGTGTGTTCTCAGTATTGCCCTTTTGAATTCTGTAGTCAGAACTGCCAACAATCTTTGAACAGCCACTACAAATACAAATGCTTCATTTAAAAAAAGTATTTCTTTTATTTGTATATCTCCTCGGGCCTCTGATAAAGTTGTCAATAAATGTCTAAAAATCTTTTTCTAATTTTTTAAAAACTCAATGAGGATTGGTAATCCGGAGACGGGTGCCGAGTGACTGCCCGACAGGGGGATCCCGACGGTCAGTATCCCGACATCAGAATCCCAACAGCCGGTGCTCCGACAGGGGGGATCCTGACTGACATGGGCTATACTCCCTTGTTGGGGTCCACGACCGCCATAGAGGGAGAATATAACTGAGCCTGAAGCGTGGTGAGCACAGCGAGCCTGCAAGGGGCCTCTTTGCGCTCGCCCGCCTGTCGAAGCACCGGAAGTCGTGATTCCGATGTTGGGATACTGACCGTCGGGATCCTCCCTGTCAGGCCGCCATACCACACCCTCCGGGAACAGATTCTGCTACCCCCCAAACATGTCCCTTCAACCAAATGCATTATCGGTTATTGGCTGTGGTAAAGCAGCAAATCAATAAGGATGACATGAATGTACCATAATATAACAAACCAGTATTTTTCTTGTACAGAATATGTAACAGCCATATGTCTAATGGATGTAAAAATAATATTTGAAATAGACTTCTCAGTGACACTACATTGATATAATTTTTTTATGAGCTCAATCAATATTCATGAGTATACCTCCAATCAAATACCTCCAATATAGTAACATCACTATGCCTAAAATAAAATTTAGATTGTAAGCTTGTGAGCAGGGCCCTCCTACCTCTGTATTGGTCTGTTACTACCCAGTTTGTTTTATCACTGTTGTTTCCAATTGTAAAGCGTGACGGAGTACTGTATGCTGCGCAATACAGTATAAGAAACGGTAAATAAATAAATAAATAAATGAAATAGGAAGAGTATTATTCAGGGTTGCCTACCCTCCCGGAATGGCCGGGAGGGTCCCGAAAAAAGGTGTCCCTCTCCCCGCCCCCCGGAAAGGTGGGCAATCCTCCCGGAATCCTGGGCACCCCGCTTAGCCCCCTGATTGCCGTTACCTTCATCCTGCCCTTAGCGTTTAAAAAAACCCTATCTGCTGATCTCCACTGAGGAGGTGGGGCTAAAGTGTCACAAACGTGTCATTATAGCCCCGCCCCCCTCCATGGAGATAGGCAAAACGGGTTATTTCCCATCATAGGGGCGGGGCTTAATGATGTCACACTCAAGCACTGCCCCCCCCGAAGTCATGCTGAAAGTCGGCAACCCTGGTATTATTGTTATTTTAGTGGCTTTAGCCTACAAAATGTGTGGTTTCTTTTTAAGGAACTTCGATACAATCCACAAAATTGCTACCTCCAAATTTATTAAATGACAATTGTATTCAAAGAGCATAAAGTGTAAAGAATCATCTCAGATAATAAGACAACAGGCTCTATTTCCAACACAACCTTTTATTGAGCAAGGTTTGTTTTTACAGAAACTGACAGTTAGCTATGGTAAACTCGTTCAGGTTCTCCCATGACCTACAGTCTGTTAATTGCACCAGTGAGGTAAACATAAGGATAGGTTTCGTTTATTAAGGCGAGAAAACTTCTGTTTCCTGGTCCCCTCCCTCCCATTTTTTTTTTGGCTCAGATGGTTCTTTGCATAATTCAGCTCAGGATTTCAAATAAAATAACTAACCTTTTCCCAGACCCACAACAACTTAGGAATCGCTCATCTTCTGTTCTTTCTTTCACAAATCATGCAATATTTTTTTTTATATTTGTTGTTTTGTGAATACCCCAAGTTGTGTGGGAAGGGCACATCTAGAGCTTGCATGCATTTCCCCACCCAGAATATTGCACAGAAAGTAATATTACAGTGTCTGGAGCCCCCACCCCACGAGAGAACCCCTTCTGCTAGAAGCCCATTTGAAGCTGTCATGTTACATGCAGTTTATCTTATGGCTTTATCAGTCCTGCTGCTCGCTGGAAGAATTATTACTATGTTCTCATTTATCTTCAGTGACTTCCTTGACCACTGCATGTGATGTGACTTTCTCCACCTTCTTTGTAGATACCACCTTCTCCTGGATGGTTTCTTCCTGTTCCTCCACTTTTTGGGTAACTGTTACTGACTTAGTGATGTATTTGGTACCATCTTCACCCTCACTGGTTGTGGTCTCAATCTTTTTGGTGATTACAACAGTTTGCTGGCTTTTAGAGCTGTCCTTATCTTCTGAGGGGCTGTCATCCAGACCATTACTAACTAGATCTTTATCTTTGCTATCCTCTGTTTCCTCCTCTACATCTCCATTTACTGCTATATCTTCTTTCCCATCATCCCTAGGACTGCTTTGTTCTTCCTCTTCTTCCTGTTCTTTTGTTTCCTCTTTTTCTGTCCCTACAGATGCTACTTTGGATACAGTGATGGTCTCCTCCACACTTTTCTCTTCTGGGGTCTCTGCTTTCTCCTCCTTTGTTTCAGCTTTGTCATCATCCCCTCCAGCTTCCTCCTCTTCTTTGGAATCTCCTTCCTCTGTCTCTTCTTTCTCTTTTTCCTTATCTGTGTCTCCTTTCTCTTCTGAACTTTCAGCTGCCTCTTTCTGTTCTTCCTCTTCTCCTGCTATTTCCTCTGTTACCGCCTCATCATCTCCACCCTCTTTATCCTCCTTAGTTTCCTTCTCAGTCTCCTCTTCTTCTTCTGCTGCTGCTTTTTGCACTTCTGCCTTTACCCTTACAATCTTAGTCTCCACAATAGGCTCTTCAACTACTTCATCTTCTTGTGTTTCATCAGCTGTCTCTTCCTCTGCCCCTTCTGCTTCCTGCTCAGTTTCTCCCTCCTCTTTTTCCCCCTCTTCTTCCTCCTTTCCCACTTCTTCTGCGTCACCCTCCTCACCTTCTTCTACCCCACCTTCTTCTTCCTCACCTTCTTTCTCCCCACTTTCTTCCTCCCCACCTTCTTCCTCTGTTTTTACTTCTTCTTCTGCTTCCTCGCCTTCCTTTTCTACCTCATCTTCTCCCTTTTCTCCCTCATCATCTTCTGTCTTTTCCTCCCCCTCTGCTTCTCCTTCCTCTGCTTCTCCTTCCTCTGCTTCCCCTTCCTCTGCTTCCCCTTCCTCTGCTTGTACTTCAGCTTCCTCCTGTTCTACGGCCTCTTCTGCATTCTCTCCCTCTTCCCCTTCCTCTTTCTCCCCCTCCTCTTCTTCTGCTTTCTCTTCCTCCTCTTCATCACCTTTCTCTTCCTCTTCTGCCTCTTCATCCCCTTGCTCACCTTCTTCTGCCTCTTCCTCCTCTTCCTCCCCAGGTGCTGCTGCCTGTACAGTGGATTTTACAGCTGCTACAATCTCCTCTTCAATCTCTCCCTCTCCCTCTTCCTCCACCTCTTCCTCTTTTTCCTCCTCTTCTTCATCTCCCTCATGCCCATCTCCATTCATAAGGCCTGATGCAAAATCTTCTGCCATTGCAGCCAATGCAGCTTCCAAGTCTGACCGTTCATCTTCAACTTTGGTCTCCTCAATAATCTCCTCCACAAACTTGTGTTGAACTTTAACCCTAGGAGGCTCTGCTCTGGATTGCTGTACTCGGGTAGAGCTAATTGTTATAGGTGCCTGTCTATGTGGAACTGAAGGACCTGTTGACATGCCAGAGAATGTGCTGAATCGTGTTTCTTCTCCCTCCAGAAGTTTCCTATGGAGAAAAGGAGTAAACATAAGGGCATATACTCTTTGATTGTCTGATTATTGAGGCCTTTATCAGAGCGGCCACACATAATGCCAATGTTCACATAGTTGATCAATTGTTTGCAAATATGCATGCACAAAACTTTCTGAAAACCATATGATGCATAGGTTACATAAATCATTCCTCCCAACATTTATGCCAGTGGGAAACCAATGCACAGCCCCACAGCGCACTCCGGGAAAGGTTGCATGGCCGCTGGAAAAGGAGGTGTTGGGGTATGACCAACGCTCTGTGAGCTGCTGGTCATGCCCCCTGGCCCCTTACATGCTAAGTAGAGCAACACTGACAGGGGGACTCCCAACTGCACCCCCACCACACTTATGGCCCTGGGTGGGATGTGGAACAGTCCCAAAGAAAGTGGACTGTACCGTGAAAATCGGGACAGTTGGGAGGTATGTATAATGTGTACGCTCAAAGGTGCTGTTGCAATTGATTCAGACAGGCTCAGAAATGTGCCAGAAAAATTATGGGTGTTCCAGGGTGGCGAATGGGAGGTTGATAGCAGTGTATGCAAAAACAGACTGTTCAGTGGCAGTGATATGGGAGTGCAATAGGCATACAATGCAAGCGGCACCCATCAGTGTTACAGCATGTATGGGCAGTAAAAGTTGGTGTCTCAGTTCTTGCTCGCTGGAGTTTGTAGGCAATTTGCATAAGCTTGAATATTTGCTGCAGCCAATAGATGCTGCTGTGTGACTTAGAATAAGGCCCGCAATGAGCAAATATGCAAGTTTGCTACAAACAATTAGTGTACATCCAAAATTAAAAGATATCAATTGAACTACACATTATACTAGAAATAATTCTCTGTGATTAATGAGAAAGTATATTTCTGAGATTTCAGATTATGGGGGGCATACATTTCACTGACTACCTTCTGTGATATAGTCTTATTTTATTTGATCTTTTTTCAAAAGCTATTTTAGTGCCTACTAACACTACTAATATGATTCGTATCATGCTCTCATGCTCTTAGAATTCATTATCTGTTTTTAACCACAAAATAACAGAACTTTTTTAAACCATGGCAGAAAAAGCAACAGTGATCTTCAGCAAAAGGGGAGATTTACTAAAGCTTCCAAACATGGAAATAGGTGATGTTGCCCATAGGAACCAATCCGATTTTGTCTATCATTTTCTAGGATGCAATAGAGAAATGATAGACAGAATCTGATTGGATGTTAAGGGCAAAATCACCAGCAGGCTAGGCAAAGTTGGGTTGAAGCATAAATGTGCTTTTCCATGATATACTTTGCATTGAGTATAGAATGGTGCAAGTCTGAACTAATGGCGATGATGAGTAGCAAACTAGGTGCCTAATGCAGACCACAACTGGCAGCGGTAGTCTGTGGGGGAGGGAGCATCTAGTACAGGCCAAGCCCACCATGCTCACCTGGTCCCTCTCCACCATGTGCTTGCACATCACCAGCTGCACAGTCAGGTGCACAGCCAGGTGCATACCGGTCATGTTTGGGTTTGCAGCAGCTCTGTGTAATCTCCAGTAGCTGCGGAGGCCCTCCCTCGGCAGCAGTGTTTTCGGGCGCTCCCAAAAAATGCAGCGTCTGCCACTGCAATGGTCCATTGCGGCCACTGTTGTGTTGTTGCTGCCCCCCATTGAAACCTAAATTGTGATCGCAAGGTGATGGCAGTGTAAGTGTACATGCGCTGGCACGTGTGCGTGCATGTGCAGATGGGTTAGATTGTGTGGGTCCCAGGACAACTAGGTTGTGGGGGCCACCACCAACAATGTTGATACCAAGCCTACACCCATGCTCCACCCGATGCATAGGGAACTACCAGGTGGATAGGCTAGGGGGTTTGTAACCAGGATGTGCAACCTCTGTCTACCAGAAGGGGGTTAAGGTATGTTTCCTGGGACTGATTTTGATGCAGCAACATCTGCATCAAGTTAGGGAATCACTTTGACTCATCCAGCGGATGCTGATTGGGGGCAGGACTTCCTGGGATCAAACTGGATTTTCTGTGGCAGTCGTGCATCTGCCAACATCCATTCTGCATCCCAGTGCCTGCTGATTGTAGCAGGTGAGCAGTGGCAGCACAGACCTCTCCTCTATTTACCTGCTACAGTTGGCTCGTGCCAGGACCCAGTTCCATTGTGAGTCAGCAAATGAGCAATATTTGTGGCAGTGTGGAGGCCCAGGCAATTACCCCCCCCCCCCCCCTGTAATCCAGCGCATCAATTATGAAAGGATTATTTTATTGATCACTTTAATTTACCCATGTTCCCATCCCTATCCCTTCTACCATTTAGTATATATTTTGTAGTATATCCCATCATATGCTATGTTATGGGTTATTGTAACTTACTGTTATTTTCCATTTACCTGTGTTCCTTACATGATTTGACATTTATTTTACATTTTTACACTCATTTGCACCTGCTCGTGCACCGTATAACTAAATTTCGCAAACTATTCATAAAGACAATGCTTCTTTTAATGAACAAATCTAAAGACAAATCACATATACTTCGTGTTTTGTAACAGTTTTATAATGTTTGTGTGATTATTGATTTATTCTTATGTTCTAGCTGCGTTGCTCTACAGCTGTTTTACCCTCTATAATGTAATTATAAGAGTAATTCTTTTATGTCATTTCCATATTTATGCAAGACTGAATTAGGACCACTGCAATTTATTGGATTATGATATTTTCTCTTGATGTTTTGCTTTGGAAATTCCCTGCGTGATATTAAAGGTATTTCTATTTTCAGTGGCTTTTATATTGTTTTATTCTATATGTTAATTTGGGCTCCATAAACTGCTCGGGTTGGGAAAGATTTTATTTTAGGGTTCCTTGTACTGTTTGTATGTTATAATCTGCCATTGCCTCTGAAAGTTTTCCTATGGTGCTGCTGCTGTCTGCAGCCTCTGCAGTGCTATTAATATTCTGCTGGCTCTGCCCTCGTACCTGTATGCAGCGATTTCTATATCCAGAGCCATCTTGACATTGAGAAGATCCTGGTATTCTCTCAGGTGGCGGGACATCTCCCATTTTGTTCCTCTCAATTCATTGTCCAGCTGCTGGATGGTTTCCTATGGGAGGGAGGAACCCAGTGAAGAGAACTCACAGCTTCACAGAGATGTAACAATAGTAGAATCAAAACAGGATATCTGAAACACTGCACCATACACATACAGTATACTGTCATATTGCACCAATATACAGCCAACCACACCCCCTATATCAGAGGCTTTCACACTTTACTGCACAAACAGTTTTATTGCACCAATGTCCGAGACAGCTATTCTAACCCACTGCATACTGTAGTTTTACAGCGCACCACGCCTCCTGCCCTTGCACAATGCTCCAATACATGCTTTGTCATTGCACCACACCCTAACTACAGATCGGTCATAATGCGTCACATTGCCCCACACATGCACACACCCACTATATCATACACTGTAGCCACACTGCGTCACATGATTTGAGGAAAAGAAATCACTCTGCACCACACCCCCTACACAACACCGACACGTGTTACTGCAGAATATGCAAGAAATAGCGCAGTGCGCCCTCTGGTCGGCACATGTGCAACTAGAATGCTATAAATGACACACCTACGGGGGAACTCCTGACTTGCAAAACTTCTGGCCTGCACGGGGATGATGTTTAAGAGCTTATTGTTTGTCTAGCACAAATAAATGATACTAGTATGGCAACTCTGGGCGTGCAAGTAAAAAAAAAAAAATACATTTTACAATATGTTTAACCATGTATCTAAATCACTGTAATTAAAGCCTCTATATTCGGCCACTTTCAAAGTCTTAAAAGTAACTATTAACAAACAGTAGTTTAACGCATACTGCAAACGCTAATCTGTGCTAACAATACGGTGCCGTGCGGAACACAACCACCCACATCTCCTGCAGTCATGCATTATGCGTTTCAGCACCAGGGACAGCTCAGCTCTATAGTTCTAATTGCAGTTTACATCTGCTTCAGCACCAAGGACAGTTCATTTCTCAATCCCTACAATCTATCTGTGACTGGTAGATTCACTTACCTGGTAACTGGTCAAGTCGACGTTATGTCTCTCCTCAATGTCATTCAGTTGCCTTTCCAGAGAATCTTTGGTGCCCCGGACAGACTCCAGCTCCACGGTCTTGCTGTGTAATTGCCTCCTGTACTCCGCTATCTCATCCTTAGCCGACCTAATCGCGTCCTTGTTCTGCTCCGCTGCCTCGGTGAGCTGGGCATATCTGTTTTTAAAGACTTCCTCTGTCTGGATCATGTTGCTGTTAGAGTGGCCCTCAAGCTGGGAGCGGATTTCCCTCAGGGCAGAAGCCAGGTCTGTCTTCTGGAAATCTTTCCTTTCCACCGTGATGTGTGAGGCCTGGATCTGAGCCATCAGCTCGCCTACTTCTTCTTCATGGTTGTTGTTGAGGAAGGCTATCTCTTCCTGCAGGGACTGCACCTTCTTGTCCAACTCCACCTTTATTAAGGACGTGTCATCTATGTCCTTCTTCATGGACCTTATGGTGGCCTCGGTTTCGTCCCTAATCCTAGCCTCATCCTCGTACCTTTCCTTCAGCCTCTGGAGGTCTTCTTCCAGGTGTTCAGAGTCCAAGAGGATCTGCGCCTTCTCGTGGTGGACTTGCTCCAAGTTTGAGCGCAACTCTCTCAGGTCCTGCTCATAGACGTCCCCCAGTTGGCTGTACCCGCTTTGCTTTTGCCTCAGGGCCTGGATCTCTGCCTCAATCTCCTTGTTCTGCTGCTCCAGGTAGTGGACCTTCTCAATGTACCCAGCGAAGCGATCGTTGAGTCCCTGCAACTGCTCCTTCTCGCTGGAGCGAACCTGCTTGAGATCCCCATTGTACCCGGCGGACTGACTGACATCCAGGCTGTCACTGGAGCTGAAACCTCTTGGAACGGTCAGGTTGCTCCTCTTATAGGAGGAGGATATCGTGCTGGGAGAGCTGCGGGACCAACTCTGAGACCTGAACCCGCTGGATGGGGAACTGCTGGTCCGGCTGTAGCTGGACCTGATCTCTGCCATCCTCCTATAAGAGGGGCTACCTAATGTGTCCAGGGAGTAGCTCATGCTGGAAGACTTTCTAGTGTGTATGTGGCTCACAGCGAAGGTTCTGCTTTCTCCCACCCTTTATATAGCCCAGGAAGATCAGCTAACACGGCAGGAACCGGCTCCCTGCTCCCTGATTGATCTGCTGCGGGAGGGGAGGGGTGATTGCATGGTCTACACGTGGGATGAGATTTCCTTGCTTTAGCGCTGTGCCCACCCCTCCCCCCTTTCAGTGTGCAGGAGAGGGCTGATCTGGAAGGTGCACGGATTGCAGCACAGAAGCATCCCCCTGCACACATGGCCAGCACACCATGCTTCTGATTATCATGTTAACGCAATCCGACTTCGCATCATGCACCATGCTTCATGGAACTGTATCCACATTGTATACTGCACATGTAGAAAATAGCTGTGAATACTCCTGACTCCCCTATATGGCAGCATGCACGCTGTACTATTGCTGGGAAATCCTTATTATGTAGCTACTGTTCTCTTCTGAATGTGCAGCCGCCCTCCCCAAGCAGAGTAACGCTCAGCACCTTGGAGAAGGACGTCCCTGGTATCTCTGGTCATCGAGAGGCGTCATTGCTGGGTTTCGTTGCAATGAGCACAACTATCACGGCATCTGAAAACGTCAGCAACAAGTTACCTACAGTATTGCGATTAGCAAGACCGAAAACCTGCACACGTGGGCGATATTCTGAAGTCGTGGCTGTCCTGCATAAAGCCGTCATAGGTCAGGCACAGGCAACCATTACACCGGTATGATCAGACCACACATGTCTTGGTGTCACCTATCCACTTCTTAAAGACGTTTGGGTGGGATCAGCCCCCCTATGAATTCACAATTTGAAAAATCAAGAGTTACACAAAAACAGACTTCAGGTTAGGTCTGGGCATCTAACATCCCTATAGAATGAATATTTTATAACCAAGACTCTCGCTAACCCTTCATCCCCCATAGTGCTGGTGCTGAGTGTGCGGTCGTGGTGGTCTCAGGCAAGCACAGGGTGTGTTACAGATGTCCACTGTACAATATGCAGGGCCGGATTTGTGCCTAGGCCCATGAGGCACCGGCCTCAGGGCGGCACCAATTAAGGGCGGCAGGCAGGCTGACATTCTGTTAAATGGCACAGCGGGTGGGCAGCGGCGAGTGACGAGCGCCGCCGCCGCAGACATGAATTATCATATGTCGGCGGCAGCGACGCTCGTCACCCACCACTGCCCACCCACTCTGCCATGCACATTACATCACCGCTTAGTGGCTGGGTCCGACGGTCCCCCTGCGTGTTCGGAAATGGCTCAGGCTCATTACTGCCGGCTCCCGCCCAATGTTGGCTACTCTACACACACACAGTCTATTGGCTGCTGTGTATCCAGCAGCTGAGCGGCGCGCAGATCCTCCCTGAGCTCAGTCAGTCTCTCTCTGGCTCACACACTGTGACTGACAGAGACACTGTGCTAATCACTGTACTAATAAGTGCCTCCCTCCGGGTCCTGCGTACAGTGAGCAGTCCAGAGTGCTTAAAAAAATATTAAGGTGGGCTACAGTTACATTTTTATGAAATAAAAAATAACAATGTATATACATATATGATTACATTTAAATAGGGGGAGGGGGGGGCACAAAAATGTTGTGCCTAGGGGCGGCCTGAACCCTAAATTCGCCCCTGACAATATGAAGACACGTGCTGCCAATTAATGCATTATAGGTTATCAATGGTTAAAAATACAGGGTTAATCATATAGCAAAATGTATAGGTGTAGGGGTGTGTGTGTGTATATACTGATAAATATATAGATAAATACAGTAGATAGAAAAATCACAGAAACCCTGCACACTCCAAGCTGTATTCTGTATACTTTATAAATGGGAATACTGTTAATATAAATAAGGAATATTAGTTTCAAGACTTTGGCACAATTGGTCAGCTTAAAAAAATGTTCTAGCAGGTGAAATGAACATTCCCTGTTTATAAAGTATAGAGAATGCAGATGGGAGTGTCTATAATATATGAGGACATGCAGGGCCGGTGCTAGGGTGTCCGGCGCCCTCCTGCAAACCATAAATTTTGCGCCCTTTCAAATTGCCATTGCAACAAGCTGCAGCCTGATTGTGGGAGCGTATGCAACATGCGATCCTATGGAGGATCTCGGGTGCATGTACATGTATGCATACACCATCTCAGTGCTGTGTCCGCAAAATGTTGCAGGCAAAAAGGTGCCTATACACGCTGCGAGAATTGCATATGTTATGGGCTAGATCGCATCACACGGCATGCATGCAATGTGTGTGCGATGCGATCCGAAAGCAGCACATACTTTTTGTACTGTGCGATGTGATGCTCGCAGGAGCGCACATCGCATCGCAAGCTGCTATTGCAGCGTGTATGGCCACCTTAAGGCACATAACCCAGCCCATTATTTCAAAAGTGTCTAAATTAATATAAAAAAAATCTACAATTATTATTATTATGCTGTTTAACTCTTGTGCAGTCCCTCCTCTTCTATCTGCATATTCAGGAGGCTGAGGACGCCATTACACCCCTCTCGTGACTGAGGGAGAGAAGGAGGAGATGGAAGAAGAGGGGAGGAGATAGAGGTGGCGGAGTGTTGAGGACTGGCAGTGGCACTGGCACAGCACACTGAGAAGAGGGAAGGAAGGGCGGCGCTGCTGCCTGTTCATCATTTGATTGACAGCTGACAGGCACAGGGAGCAATGGGTAGCGGGCAGATCTGGATATGACATGTCATCCAGGCATTCACAGACAGTGCTTCATGCCTCAGCGCAAGTGTCCGTGAGGATGAGGGGGCAGTTCGCAGGAGGAGGACAGCAGCTCTTTATACTGCCGCCCACCCGCTGCCAGACAGGCGCTGCGGGTGGTGTGCAGGAGGCAGTGACAGTGAGGGCTGAGGCAGCTTTAGCAAAGCAGGGAGGGAGACAGCGCCTTTTCAGCATGGCGCCTCCCTGCTTTGCAGGAGCTGCTGAGTGGGTAGCGCCGGCCCTGAGGACATGAGTGCAGAGCTTCTGTGATTCTTATTTAAACAATGCGGCCCCATAATACCACATACACCCTGCACACAGAAATGATGAGTGCAGTGGATCAATGTCTTTTGTAGATGGGTGTGGATCAATAGGGTCAGTAGTGTCTAACAGACAAACAAAGGGTCAATAGGCACAAGGTCGACAGGCAAGGTCGACACAAGGAAAATGTTGACATGGAAATGGTTGACACATGAAATGGTCAACATTTTTGGTTCTAGATTTCAGCACATAGACCCCAAACTTGTGTACTGCGTCACTTTGCTCACCATGCTTCGGGCAAGGTGCAAACTACAGAGCTCAGCAAACTTTATCGTTCCCAATTGAAATCCAAGTGAATGGTTAACACACAAAAAAAACTCATGTTGATCTTTTCACGTGTTGACCATTTTACAGTGTTAACGTTTTTACCATGTCCACCATATGTATGTCTACCATATGATATTGGCCTATTGACTGTCAAGGCACTGTTGACATAGAGATGGAGCGCCTGTCAGCCAGCCTGCAGGATTGCCAGATGTCCTGAGCGGGCGCAGGGTGGTGGACAGGAGCGCCATCTAATGGGGACACGTGAGCATCTCACACGCTTGGGCATCCCCATCAGCAAGGAGGTGGGGAGCGGCTTCCCTGCCCGTTTCTGCTTCAGGGAGACGGGCAAGGAGTGGGGGCAGCTAGTGGGGGCTGTAGGTGAGGTGCAGGGGACCGGCAGCAGGCGGCGGAGGGCTCCGACGGAACGGGGCATGCACGCGGGCCCCCTTCTAGCAGCTGGTGCGGGGCAGCATTTGGCGATTCTATCACCAGGAGCTGCTCCATCTGTATCATCCGTAAACCTTTATAGATGCGTTATAGCTATAACGATGTGGGTTCCTTTAAAGCCTTGAAAGCTTAACATCCTGCAATTATCTCACAACCAGGACATTTTCTGTATACTATCTAGAATAGAAATAGAATGGCCTTATCAATGTCATTAGCATATGTTCGACAATTGATAAGTGATAACACTATACACTGCACCAGTACCTTGTATTACAACTTTTTTTGCACACCCGCAGCAAACTTTTCCTAAGTACCAACAACCCATTGCTTTGATGTTACACCAATTTGACAGCAAGAGGAGATTCATATGACTTTCTTGCTACAGCCACCGCTACTCCTTACCACTCTGGTCAACCCTACTCCACTTGTTATCTTCTTACCCCATTGTCACTCTTGTTATCTGGCTAGGTTTAGGCACTAGAGGTAGGGTTAAGTTAGAGATATTCTGCAAAGGCCGGATAGGCATTAAGGGGGTACAGTTAGAGTTAGGCTGCAGATAGGGAGGGCTAGGTGTCTGGTTCCTCACTATTGGGTTGCTGTTGTCGGTCTTTTGTCAGTCTTTTGACCACTTGCACCCAAGCGTCAGGTTCCCGGTGCCATCCACATTATAGTTCCGTAGTTTTGGGCTGCCAGTACATATTATGCCAAACAGAGAACCAAATACACATTATGCATCTACAGTATCTCTGACCACACTACAGATACTTCCCCTATCTCTGACCACATTACAGGCACTGTACCTATCTCCAACAGCATTGCAGGCACTGCAGCTATCTACGACCACCCTACAGGCACTGTACCTATCTCTGACCACACTACCAGCACTGTACCTATCAATGACCACTCTACCAGCACTGTACCTATCTCTGACCACACTACAGGCATTGTACCTATCTCCAACAGCATTGCAGGCACTGCAGCTATCTACGACCACACTACAGGCACTGTACCTATCTCTGACCACACTACCAGCACTGTACCTATCAATGACCACTCTACCAGCACTGTACCTATCTCTGACCACACTACAGGCACTGTACATATCTCTGACCAAACTACCAGCACTGTACCTATCACTGACCACACTACCAGCACTGTACCTATCACTGACCACACTACCAGCACTGTACCTATCTCTGACCACATTACAGGCACTGTACCTATCTCTGACCACATTACAGGCACTGTACCTGTCATTGACCACACTACCAGCACTGCACATATCTCTGACCACATTACAGGCACTGTACCTATCTCCAACAGCATTGCAGGCACTGCAGCTATCTACGAACACACTACAGGCACTGTACCTATCTCTGACCACATTACAGGCACTGTACCTATCTCTGACCACACTACCAGCACTGTACCTATCAATGACCACTCTACCAGCACTGTACCTATCTCTGACCACACTACAGGCACACTGTACATATCTCTGACCACACTACCAGCACTGTACCTATCACTGACCACACTACCAGCACTGTACCTATCACTGACCACACTACCAGCACTGTACCTATCTCTGACCACATTACAGGCACTGTACCTATCTCTGACCACATTACAGGCACTGTACCTGTCATTGACCACACTACCAGCACTGCACATATCTCTGACCACATTACAGGCACTGTACCTATCTCCAACAGCATTGCAGGCACTGCAGCTATCTACGAACACACTACAGACACTGTACCTATCTCTGA
Source organism: Crinia signifera (assembly GCF_055691185.1). Lineage (NCBI taxonomy): Eukaryota > Metazoa > Chordata > Amphibia > Anura > Myobatrachidae > Crinia > Crinia signifera. The sequence continues at coordinate 280,917,400 of NC_139220.1, read as the reverse complement.
CCACACTACCAGCACTGTACCTATCACTGACCACACTACCAGCACTGTACCTATCTCTGACCACACTACCAGCACTGTACCTATCACTGACCACACTACCAGCACTGTACCTATCTCTGACCACACTACCAGCACTGTACCTATCACTGACCACACTACCAGCACTGTACCTATCACTGACCACACTACCAGCACTGTACCTATCTCTGACCACATTACAGGCACTGTACCTATCTCTGACCACATTACAGGCACTGTACCTGTCACTGACCACACTACCAGCACTGTACACATCTCTGACCACATTACAGGCACTGTACCTATCACTGACCACACTACCAGCACTGTACATATCTCTGACCACACTACCAGCACTGTACCTATCACTGACCACACTACCAGCACTGTACCTATCTCTGACCACACTACCAGCACTGTACCTATCTTTGACCACATTACAGGCACTGTACCTATCTCTGACCACATTACCTGTCACTGACCACACTACCAGCACTGTACACATCTCTGACCACATTACAGGCACTGTACCTATCTCCAACAGCATTGCAGGCACTGCAGCTATCTACGACCACATTACCAGCACTGTACCTATCTCTGACCACACTACCAGCACTGTACCTATCACTGACCACACTACCAGCACTGTACCTATCTCTGACCACATTACCAGCACTGTACCTATCACTGACCACACTACCAGCACTGTACCTATCTCTGACCACATTACAGGCACTGTACCTATCTCCAACAGCATTGCAGGCACTACAGCTATCTACGAACACACTACAGGCACTGTACCTATCACTGACCACACTACCAGCACTGTACCTATCTCTGACCACACTACAGGCACTGTACCTATCTCCAACAGCATTGCAGGTACTGCAGCTATCTACGACCACATTACCAGCACTGTACCTATCTCTGACCACACTACAGGCACTGTACCTATCTCTGACCACATTACCAGCACTGTACCTATCACTGACCACATTACCAGCAAAGTACCTATCACTGACCACACTACAGGCACTATACCTATCTGTGACCAGGTATGGATCATTGGATAGACACCAACTAGGTCCACAAGCATTAGGTCGACACCACAAGGTCAACAGAAAGGTCGACATGACTGAAGGTCGTCATGGGTTGGGTCGAAAGGGTCATTAGGTCAACACAAGCATTAGGTCGACATGGGGAAGATCAACAGTCAAAAGGTCGACATGGGGTTTTTTACTTTTTCTTGAGCTGACATGTGCCGACAGGCGGTATTTCATGCTCTACCATCCACTAGGGCGTGGTGGGAGAGTAAAATAGCATGCCAAGCATCGCAAGCGCAGCAAGACATTCAAGGGGATGCGGTGCTACGTTTTAGTGTCCATGTCCACTGTGTTGACATTCAGGTAAAAAAAGTGAATGACCCCCATGTTGACCTTTTGACTGTCGACCTTCCCCATGTCGACCTAATGCTTGTGTCAACCTAATGACTGTCGACTAATCCATGTCGACTTAACCCATGATGACCTTCAGTCATGTCAACCTTCCTGCATGTGGACCTAGTGGTGTCGACCTAATGCTTGTATGTATCTCTGACCACACTATGGGCACTGTACCTACCTCTGACCGCACTATGGGCACTGTACATATCTCTGACCACACTATGGGCACTGTAACTACCTCTGACCGCACTATGGGCACTGTACATATCTCTGACCACACTATGGGCACTGTACATATCTCTGACCACACTATGGGCACTGTATATATCTCTGACCGCACTATGGGCACTGTACATATCTCTGACCACACTATGGGCACTGTATATATCTCTGACCGCACTATGGGCACTGTATATATCTCTGACCGCACTATGGGCACTGTACCTATCTCTGACCACACTATGGGCACTGTATATATCTCTGACCGCACTATGGGCACTGTACCTATCTCTGACCACACTATGGGCACTGTACATATCTCTGACCGCACTATGGGCACTGTACATATCTCTGACCACACTATGGGGACTGTACATATCTCTGACCACACTACAGGCACTGTACATATCTCTGACAATACTATGGGCACTGCATGTATCTCTGACCACACTATGGGGACTGTACATATCTCTGACCACACTATGGGCACTGTACCTACCTCTGACCACACTATGGGCACTGTACATATCTCTGACCACACTATGGGCACTGTACCTATCTCTGACCACACTATGGGGACTGTACCTATCTCTGACCACACTATGGGGACTGTACATATCTCTGACCACACTATGGGGACTGTACATATCTCTGACCACACTATGGGCACTGTACCTACCTCTGACCCCACTATGGGGACTGTACATATCTCTGACAATACTATGGGCACTGCATGTATCTCTGACCACACTATGGGCACTGTACCTATCTCTGACCACACTATGGGGACTGTACATATCTCTGACTACACTATGGGCACTGTACCTATCTCTGACCACACTATGGGGACTGTACCTATCTCTGACCACACTATAGGCACTGTACATATCTCTGACCACACTATGGGCACTGTACCTATCTCTGACCACACTATGGGGACTGTACCTATCTCTGACCACACTATGGGGACTGTACATATCTCTGACCACACTATGGGCACTGTACCTATCTCTGACCACACTATGAGGACTGTACATATCTCTGACCACACTATGGGCACTGTACCTATCTCTGACCACACTATGGGGACTGTACCTATCTCTGACCACACTATGGGCACTGTACCTATCTCTGACCACACTATGGGCACTGTACCTATCTCTGACCACACTATGGGCACTGTACCTATCTCTGACCACACTATGGGGACTGTACCTATCTCTGACCACACTACAGGCATTGTACATATCTTTGACTGCACTACAGACACAGTCCTACAGTATCTCTGACCACACTACGGGCACTGTATGTATCTCTGACCACACTATGGGCACTGTATGTATCTCTGACCACACTCTGGGCACTGTACATATCTCTGACCACACTATGGACAATGTACATATCTCTGACAATACTATGGGCACTGCATGTATCTCTGACCACACTATGGGGACTGTACATATCTCTGACCACACTATGGGCACTGTACATATCTCTGACCACACTATGGGCACTGTACATATCTCTGACAATACTATGGGCACTGCATGTATCTCTGACCACACTATGGGGACTGTACATATCTCTGACCACACTATGGGCACTGTACATATCTCTGACCACACTATGGGCACTGTATGTATCTCTGACCACACTCTGGGCACTGTACATATCTCTGACCACACTATGGGCACTGTACCTATCTCTGACCACACTATGGGCACTGTACCTATCTCTGACCACACTATGGGGACTGTACATATCTCTGACCACACTATGGGCACTGTACCTATCTCTGACCACACTATGGGGACTGTACCTATCTCTGACCACACTATAGGCACTGTACATATCTCTGACCACACTATGGGCACTGTACCTATCTCTGACCACACTATGGGGACTGTACCTATCTCTGACCACACTATGGGGACTGTACATATCTCTGACCACACTATGGGCACTGTACCTATCTCTGACCACACTATGGGGACTGTACATATCTCTGACCACACTATGGGCACTGTACCTATCTCTGACCACACTATGGGGACTGTACATATCTATGACCACACTATGGGCACTGTACCTATCTCTGACCACACTATGGGGACTGTACCTATCTCTGACCACACTATGGGCACTGTACCTATCTCTGACCACACTATGGGGACTGTACCTATCTCTGACCACACTACAGGCACTGTACCTATCTCTGACCACACTACAGGCATTGTACATATCTTTGACCGCACTACAGACACAGTCCTACAGTATCTCTGACCACACTACGGGCACTGTATGTATCTCTGACCACACTATGGGCACTGTATGTATCTCTGACCACACTCTGGGCACTGTACATATCTCTGACCACACTATGGACAATGTACGTATCTCTGACCACACTATGGGCACTGTACATATCTCTGACCACACTATGGGCACTCTACCTATCTCTGACCACACTATGGGCACTCTACCTATCTCTGACCACACTATGGGCACTGTACATATCTCTGACCACACTATGAAGACTGTACTTATCTCTGACCACACTCTGGGCACTGAATGTATCTGTGACCACACTATCGGCACTGCATGTATCTCTGACCACACTATGAGGACTGTACATATCTCTGACCACACTATGGACACTATACGTATCTCTGACCACACTATGGGCACTGTACATATCTCTGATCACACTATGGGCACTGTACATATCTCTGACCACACTATGGGCACTGTACCTATCTCTGACCACCCTATGGGCACTGTACCTATCTCTGACCACACTATGGGCACTGTACATATCTCTGACCGCACTATGGGCACTGTACATATCTCTGACCGCACTATGGGCACTGTAACTATCTCTGACCACCCTATGGGCATTATACCTATCTATGACCACACTATGGGCACTGTACATATCTCTGACCACACTATGGAGACTGTACATATCTATGACCACACTATGGGCACTGTACATATCTCTGACCACAGTATGGGCACTGTACATATCTCTGACAACACTTTTGGAACTGTACCTATCTCTGACCACATTACAGAGACTGTACCAATCTCTAACCACACTAAAGGCGCTGTATATATCTCAGATCACACTATGGGCACTCTACATAGTCTGTTAACTCTTATGAGTAGGGCCCTCCTTCCTCACATACTCACCCTACCTCTTTACCTCACCAGCGCTCCTGCCCTGTTCTTCCCTTCCTCTACTTCATCTTCAGTCTCCTCGACAGTTTCGACACCTACTTCAGAACTGATGCAGATTTTAGTTCTACCAGCTATACCCCTATTAATGCTGTATTTTATCAACACACCCTGTACGTTGCCTTCTAATTTGTTTTTTTTGTTTGCTATGTACGGCGCTGCGGACACCTTGTGGCGTCTTATAAATAAACAAACGGTACTTGTTTAGTTTCACGGCGGCAGTATGGCCGCCGTGAACTTCCGGCTGCTGCGCTCACTAAACTATCAAAAATAATGTAATTGAACTCTATGCCAATGAAGACAGTTCATACCCCTACTATCCACGTTGGCATAGAGTTAATTTTAGATAACGTGGCGAGCGCAACGAGCCACCGAGCCCGCAGCATGGGCGAGCGAAGCGAGCCCCGCAAGGGGACTCAGACGCACGGCCGCTGCCGCCGTGAAACTAAACAAGTACCAAACGAACTACTACTACTACTACATATCTCTGACTGCACTACAGGCACTGTACCTATCTCTGACCACACTATGGGCACTGTACCTATCTCTGACCACACTATGGGCACTGTACATATCTCTGACTGCACTACAGGCACTGTACCTATCTCTGACCACACTATGGGCACTGTACCTATCTCTGACCACACTATGGGCACTGTAAATATCTCTGACCACACTATAGGCAAATGAGATATGGTCGTTAGGTCAGCCCAAGAAAGGTTGCCACTCCTTAGGTCGACACCGGAAAGGTCGACAGGCAGAAGGTCAACAGGGACTGAAGGTCAACAGGGCCCTTAGGTCGACACGGTTTTTAAAAAAATGTCCCCCCACTGTGGTTCCAGAACAGGTGGGATTTCATGCCCTACCATCCACTAGGGCATGGAGCGAGAATAGAATAGTGTGCTGAGCATATCGAGGCACCGTACCCGAAGCATCGCGAGTGCAGCGAGCGATGTGAGGGGCTGCCATACAATTAGACAGTGCCCAGGACTAGACATCTAGATGTAGACGCCCCCCCCCCCCCCCCCCAACCTTGTGCGTTGTTGCCCTTCTGCCGGTCGACCTAAGGGCCCTGTCGACCTTTCTTGGGTTGACCTAACATTCCATACCCGATGCAAACCATTATATCATTTTACACTGCCCTCACTGTAGTCTTTAGAAATAGAGCCCTCTGTATACCTGTGGGATGGATTCCTCTGCAGGGTACAATATGAGCGCTTTTGAAAAAGGAACTATGTCAAATCTCTGTCATTGGAATGGGGTGGCATCAATGTGAGCACAGGGAATCACCATGGCTGTATGTACACAGCATTATAGACTCTGGGCAAAGCAATGCACCGGGGCACCTACCATCCCAAGCCACATGCCAGCCCCTGCTGGAAGGTGCCTACAATCATGTGGGAGATGCGTCGCTCCATGGGGGAAAGGAAGAGAGAGAGGGACTGGAGCAGCGTCTCGCTCCAGGGGGGGTTTGAGATGCGGCGATGCACCGCAGCATCGCTCCATTGGGAGGGGGGGGGGGGGGGCAGGGGAGAGAGAGAGGGTGCCGGTCACCTGATCTGGGGGAGGGGGACTATTCCAAGTGGCCGCCCTCCAGTGGCCGGCGCTCTAGGCAAATGCCTAAGGCTGCCTAGTGGTGGCGCCCACCCTGACTACAGCACAGCCACTTTGTATGTGACTCGGGACTGCAGCCCATTCTCAGTACACTGCAGCCACTGCGCCAATGCAACTGGCTCTGCATAGCGTATATTGTAGGTAACACGGGCTGCAGAGTCCTCGCATTGAGGCCAAGAAATAAAGGTTGGACACACTAACCTCTAGTGTGGAGCACAATAAGACAATAACATTGCTGACTTATGGAAACTTGACTATAGCCGAAATGCCGCTTTCTTCCCTTCTAGGAGATCTTAAATCTTTAATTAGATCAAGGCTTATACTCAGCAACATGACGGAGCATCCTGGTACGAAACACTCAGCAATTAGAGATAGTGCTACCATTCTATTATTAGAATGTAATTATTATTGCTATTATGTTTACCGAGCATCCAGACAGAGCCATATTGTAATTACACTGTGGTGATGGATGCACAGGAACGTGCTGTAACCTTACAAATATTTACACCCAGCGCAGGGCACAGGAATTATACCATCAACCATGAAGTAAAATGGATTTGGCTACACGGAAGATTTGACATATCAGACAATGATAGCAAGCGCGTACTAATCTTTCATGCATAGCATCAGTGTATGGGCGAGGAGCGAGTTAATTGGCTATAGTAAGAATCTAATTGAATCCCTGAGCTCTGTAATTAGAAATCATTAGCTGAAACCATTGGCATTAATTAGATTAAAATGTATAACCTGCTGTAGTTTGAAGGAAAACAATATAATGCGGAAGTATTATTAGAATATTTCAATAATATAAACCAATCAATGGTACACTCATTCGTGGGAGTACCGACAAACCTACTGACACCTTTACTGTGATTTCTCTCTTTTAAAAGTTGCATCATGGTAATTTAGAAGAGAACCATTGACCACTGGCTAAATAATGGATCCACAATTTTCTTGATCATGAATGGTTTCATGCAAGCCAGCACTCCAGCGTTCCCTGAGATCCAGCCACTTTTGGAAAATGCTGTGCTTCCTAGTGTGCCTTGAGATGTTCTCAAGTGTGCCCCAGATCTAGAGATGTCCACACCAGTTTACAGCCACCACCAGTTCAACTGTTATTCACTCTTGTGTTCATGTGAGGGCCAATGTATTTTATTTGTGTTATCTGTGAGGACCAGTGTGATTGTTTTTTTCATATGGGGGCCAATGAGGTTTCCCCCCCCCCTCCTGTTGGGACCAATGTTTCCTTGTGGGGATCCGATAATGTGCCTTGGCGATTTTAATATCTTGTTTGGTGTGCCACAAGTTGAAGAAGGGTGAAATCTTGTGCTTAGAAGAACAAATGGTGGTGAAGGCTTCCCATAAAGACCACAAGCATCTGTTAGGTAGTGTATCACTTGCAGGTGCGCAATATAAAATCCGCACTGACGCTTATCATGATGACAAATGGCAGCCGCTTCTGATTGGCTGATTGCATCTTATTCCCTCTGGCTACTGCTGCTGTGATGCATTTACATCAGGGCTGGGCAATTGCGGCCCTCCAGATGTTGAGGAACTACACATCCCAGGATGCTTTGCATTAGTTTTGTTATGTGACCATGCTGAAACTGATGCAAGGCATGCTGGGATGTGTAGTTCCTCAACATCTGGAGGGCCGCAATTGCCCAGCCCTGATTTACATTATTAATTTGATATTTGCATTTGGTCCACTGCTGGACAGCAAATTCCCATTTGATGAACAAAGGATTAATTTTAATTGGATTTTTACTGTTTTTTTTCCTGTGTTTTCATTTGTATTTAATTGCATTTTATATGGCGAGTTTTGTTATTAATACTTTTTATTGTATTTGCGTCTGTATTTAATCATATTTAACCTATATTTTATTTTAACATATTTAACCTGGTAAATTCTGTGACTTTCCTATGTACAGGCAACACTATCAAGCCGCATATCCTAACAACAGATTGGTGCATAAAACGACTGTTTTGTACTGGTGTCAAAAGGGTACATGAGATGTGTCCCCAATGCTACTTGGGCCCCAGATAGCACGCTTATGATTAGTATCTTCACTTCCATCCCCCACAAGCTCTGCAAATGCATCATTGTAAAGTGCAGTCAGTATTGATAACTAAATCCTTGTTATCGGGTGCAGCTCGCCAATTGACAGATTATGAGGCCTTAAGATGAAAGGACATGAAGTGCAGTGAGGACAGAGAGTCTACGGACTGACTGCATGGGGATATATCTGCATTCTGTCAGAAGATCAGCAGTTCCTGCAGAACAGGAGGCTTCCACCAATCAGCTGGGCAGGCAGCGTGCTGGCATTGAGCCCCACCCTGCATTAGGAGACATTCAGGACAAGTAAAGGGTGAGGCTTTAGCATAAGCATGCAGCTGTGACGGTGACAGATTGTGAAGGAGTTGCCATGTAAATTAATCAGCCTGTCAGTCTGGGATACTGAGGCTTCTGCATCAACTTACTGTTGCAATGAAACGTCTAAGTGGAGAATGGTAGGACCATGTGGATGGGGGTGGGGGCCTTGCATAGGAACACTGGGAATAAAGCAATGGCCGGCTGAAGAGACTTTGGGCAGTGGTTCCACAGGATCAATTAACTGAGGGAAAATGAGTCAATATTTAACCCTGTATATGTTCACAGCCTGTCGTCTCAGAATCCTGCTTGTTTTGCTAGTCACAGACTATGAAAAATACTTTTTAAACCATTAGTGAAGTATATAACCCTGTCCTATCTTCCATTGCTGTCACAGTGTTCTGAACGGCATTAAGTAACCCAAGGTCATTGTTGTATCCCATGCAATAACCTCATAGATAGGCATAAACAATTGTCTCATTGTAAACGTTATAGTTTGGAAAATAGACTAATTTCAATATAGGAACAGCCGCAAGTACACACAGAATATAGGCACGCCGCAAGTACACACAGAATATAGGCACGCTGCAAGTACACACAGAATATAGGCACGCCGCAAGTACACACAGAATATAGGCACGCCGCAAGTACACACAGAATATAGGCACGCCGCAAGTACACACAGAATATAGGCACGCCGCAAGTACACACAGAATATAGGCACGCCGCAAGTACGCACAGAATATAGGCGCGTCGCAAGTACACACAGAATATAGGCGCGCCGCAAGTACGCACAGAATATAGGCACGCCGCAAGTACACACAGAATATAGGCACGCCGCAAGTACGCACAGAATATAGGCACGCCGCAAGTACACACAGAATATAGGCGCGCCGCAAGTACACACAGAATATAGGCGCGCCGCAAGTACACACAGAATATAGGCGCGCCGCAAGTACACACAGAATATAGGCGCGTCGCAAGTACGCACAAATTATAGGCACGCCGCAAGTACACACAAAATATAGGCACGCCGCAAGTACACACAGAATATAGGCACGCCGCAAGTACACACAGAATATAGGCACGCCGCAAGTACACACAGAATATAGGCGCGCCGCAAGTACACACAGAATATAGGCGCGCCGCAAGTACGCACAGAATATAGGCACGCCGCAAGTACACACAGAATATAGGCACGCCGCAAGTACACACAGAATATAGGCACGCCGCAAGTACACACAGAATATAGGCACGCCGCAGGTACACACAGAATATAGGCGCGCCGCAAGTACACACAGAATATAGGCGCGCCGCAAGTACACACAGAATATAGGCACGCCGCAAGTACACACAGAATATAGGCGCGCCGCAAGTACACACAGAATATAGGCGCGCCGCAAGTACACACAGAATATAGGCGCGCCGCAAGTACGCACAGATTATAGGCACGCCGCAAGTACACACAGAATATAGGCACGCCGCAAGTACACACAGAATATTGGCACGCCGCAAGTACACACAGAATATAGGCACGCCACAAGTACATCATTTTAAGCATCAGAAGCTACTGTGTCCTATTACATCCCTTTATGCATAAGATGCCTTTTGCAGGGGAAAAAGTGCAAAAATGACATGTACAGATGGAGCTCCTCTCAGCCAGCACCGGAGCTCGACAGAATGCCCCTGCTGGCGAGCGCCGGCATAGAGGCGCTCCATCTGACTGGGATGCGCAAGCGTCTCGCACGCACATGCATCCTAGATTTTGGGCGGCGGAGAATGTTCAGGGAGACTGGCAGGGTTGGGGAATAGGGGACGCACGAGCATCCCATTCGCGCGCGTCCACTTCTGGCAGCTGGCGGTTGGCAATCCTACAGCAGCTCCATCTGTACAGTGCACGTGGACTATTTTGATCAGAAAGTGACAGATTTGTAAAGAGACCTCCAGTTTTTTGCTTTTATGCTGCAGAACCCAGGACAGATGCAAGTGCCATACATTTTGGAGGTGCGGCCTAACTGTAGGGGCGTGGCCTATACCCGCAGCTCCCCGTGAGGCCTTGCACCCTTTTTCGCCACTGTGAGGGCATTCCCAGCAGCTCCTTGAGCTGCCAGCTATGCCCCAGCCCCTCTAGCTGCAGGAATAGACTATTCAGGGTGACAGGGGGGACTCCCAACTGCCCCTCCTTGCTGCGGGACACTGCTGGCCCCAGGAGGGACACCGCAACGTCACGAAAAACTGGGATGTTCCCGCGATAAGTGGGACAGTTGGGAGGTATGTAAGGGGAACTATACAGATGGAGCCGGGCTTGTCTTTGCAGGGGATGGCGGCAGAATCGCCAGCCGCCATCCCCCGCCAGCCGCCATCTCTATCTGCGAAAGGGGACGCGCGCGCACGAGATGCGCGTGCGTCCTCTTCCGGCGGTGCTTCCCCCGGGTCCCCGCCGGCTTGTCAGCGGTCACCCGGGGTCCCCACCGCCTCCCCGCACCCCCCCTAACCCTGTCCATCTCCCTGAAGCGAAGACGGACAGGTTTCTGTCATCCCGCCTCCCGGAAACTGAGACGCGCATGTGCGTGAGACGCAAGCGCGTCTCAGTCAGATGGAGCGCCGGGCTGCTGGCGGTTCGCCAGCGGAGACAGTCTGGCGATTTGCCAGCAAGAGGGAGCCCGGCTCCATCTGTATGTGTATTAGCCTAGGGCACGTGGAATTATTAATCAGGCCCTGGCTGCAGTGCATACACACCCCACACACACAGGGCAAGATTATAGAAGAACAAGATGGCTGTAAACCAATCAATGGGGATCTTTACCTCAGATAGATGTCAGCAGGGTAAACACTGCAAATCTAATACAGTATATTGTAGCAAACTTTACACTGCAATGAGCCGGTAGAAACTTGGCTGATGAATGGTACGGTTTGACCTGTTGCTATATATTTGCCGCTTCTACAGTTTTGCCCCATATTAGTAAATCATCCTCATAGTAATAAATCCGATATTTGCACTAGATCTGCCCTGGGACTAGGTGCAGCAGATATGACATATACAGTAAGACACAACTGACACTTGGCAGTAAGCCAAAACATGACACCAGTGAAATCAATATATCATACCTTGGTTGATGTAATGCATCCCCTGTGACATGTCTTATTATCATTACAGGCCTACTGTATATATGTGACATAGAGCTGTGGATTGATTCTTGAATATCAGGCCATGCCGAGAATGTCTTGTGCCTGCGTTATGCAGACCTAGTGTCTCAGCTACAGCACAAAACATATTCCAATAGCTTCTCATTAACTAGATTACAGAATATGTTTAAAACATGTAAGTGTTTCTCCCAGCAGTAAGTGAGCGTCAGAGTCCCCTCATCACTCTATATTGGCAAAACACGGTGTGCCTCATCTCTGGGGTCTTTTAAAAATGAAGCAGCACACGAGGCACCATCCCCTCTTTCCTCTCCCAATTCTGCAGTACAATCAATAATGTCCAATGATCTCTACACTCACAGGAAAATCTATTCTCCTTACTAATGTTTTATAATGGCCACAACACGACAGCCCATTCGATACGGTGTGAGACGGATAGCCACACACCATCCCCCTTCTGCCAGCAGCCATTGGGGCTAATTCAGCTTCAATCGCTCATTAGAGAATTTGAAAAGCAAGCGATTATCGAATGACTGCGCATGCGTTCCGTACGAATTGCGCATTAAGTATGCACAAGGGGGAATGGTGACTAAAAATGCATATGGATTGTAAACGCAATGTGGCAGGATTTTGACTGACAGGAAGCCGGCATTTGGGGGTGGAAACTTGCCATTTTCTGGGTGTGTTTGAAGCGGGTCTGTGATGTCAGCAATGACCACTTCCATCCTATCTCAGAGTAGACGAAGGGTCCGAGCTACTCACATATGCACAGACGGCAAAAACTATTTCATGGTTCAGGAATTGCAAGTCGACATCGGTTAGCGATCCATTTGCAATTCATTCACAGATTTACACTGGGGGGGGGGGGGGGGGGGGGGCGCTTTCTGTCTATGTGGTGGCTAACTACTCGCAGTCCACTGCAAATTCACGCATTAGTGATCCAATATGAATTAGGCCCATTCCCAGATGAAGATAAGTCTATGGTAGCCCAACTTGGACTTAAGGTCCATACACACTTGGCAACTTTGAGCTGAAAGCAGCTTGTTTTTGTCCTTTGAGCTGCTTTCAGCTCACCAGCCGCCCATTGTGTACAGGGCAGCATTGAGCAGTGATCGCTGTTGCGCACTCCCGCATCATCGCTGGCCCCGCTATGGAAAGTCGTCCTCCCCCCGGGAAAATCGCTAAAATGGATGAAAACCGCTCAGTGTGTATGCACTGAGCGTTTTTCACCCCAGCGGTTTTCCCCATCATCGGTCAGCATAAATGCTAGGCAAAATTACCCAGTGTGATGGTGTGTGTATGGACCTTAGGAGTCTTTGGTTCCATTGTTGCAGTGGATTTAGGTGAAGGAAAATATTGTATTTATCACACTTATAGCCTATATAATAAAAGGCTAATGCTGCTCCTCACCTCTGTTGGGGGAACTTAGATGTTGTGCTCACCAGTGGCAACTAGATGGTGCGCGATGGGGCAACTGAAGTGTTGCTCCATTCTTGTGCGGACAGCCGCTGGCGCTGACATTACTGTTATGTTGTTATACTCAGTGGTCGAAGTGGAAATTTTGAAGTGGGGGTATGGAAATTTTGAAGTGGGGGTATGGAAAAGTAAAGAGTGAATATAGTGCGCACCTTCGGACACCCCCCTGTCCATCAACGTCCCCTGCCATACTGCCCCGTTGTACAGGGGTATTACAAAAGCACAATATGTGCTGCTGAGTGATCAGAGAGCATCCTGAGGGGGAAAAAAAACTTTTTTTTTTTATCTTCAGATTAAAGTGGGGGTATGCCATACCCCCGTATACCGCCCCACTTCGACCACTGGTTATACTGATGGGCTGGTAACTCGGAATATAATTCCTGGGTGTCAAAGATTTGTCTTTGAATGTTTTTCTCTTGATAAGGGTCCTGATTCAGAACCGATACACAGATGTGAATATGCAGGCCAGGTGATTGCATGCATACGGCCCACAGTACACATATGACCTTTATTCTAATCTGTTTGGAAGGGGGAGAATTTGGCCCTGTTCTGATGTTTAGGGCTCTGCACAGGCACATGGTGTTTTATGCGCATGTGCAGGTCCTTTTTGCGAATGGCTTGCATAGTCGCTGAGACGTTCGCCGGGATCGGAGCGGGCCGTGGGGGGGGGGGGGGGGGGGGGGCGGATGGCGGCGGGGACTGGGGCTGCGCATGGGAACAACCAGCATTTCATGGGTGTTTACAATAAAACGCTGGGCATTCCTACGGGTACGCGGGGGGGATGATGTGTGCCAGGGGTGGGCGGCTGATGTCACAGGACATCACCCCCCCAATCTTCGTCCCGGCCGACCATCAAATGATTTCTCCTGTCATGGAGACATGTGAGGGGATGTGTTTTTGTTACACACCCCCACGCATGTTAACACAGGTATTCGGTGGGGGGAGGGGGGGTTAAGCGGGGCAGCATCATCTTTACAACTTATCAAGCTAATTAGAATCACCCCCATAGTGCGCAAGGTCATCCTGCTTTTAAAGTATGCTACTTTTTTTCATCGTTGGCCATTCCCAAGGTAATTAACATGAAGCCAGTGTTTGGGGGGTTGCAACCGGCCATTTTCAGGTAGTGTCAGGGAAAACTCAGGCGTGCCCAGGCGTTTGGAGGGAGGGTCCATGACATCAGCTCCAGACCCGATCAGCATGTTTCTATTGCTGCCGCTGAGTAATTCCTGGGCTACACACAGACTGCACACATGGAAGATCATTCTAAAATACTGTAGTTGAAAATAAAATCACGCACTGAAACCAATCCATGGGCCTAATTCAGTGTGGATCATTAATTAGAGAGTTTGCATGTTGAGTGATTTGTGAACGACTGTCCCTGCATACTGTATACATTGTGCATGCAAGAGGGGAATTAGCGACTGAAAATGCACAAGGATCAGTGGAAACTCCAGAGGAGGGGATGCAGAACAGTTCAAAATTCAAATACGGGAGCCACACCAACTCTTAGGATGGAATGTCAGTTGGTGACAGTTGGTGTTTCTCTCCTATTTGAATTTTGAACTGTGCTGAAGCTTCAGTTGGACTGACAGGAAGCCAGTGTTTAGGGGTGTTATCCTGTAATTTTCTAAGTGTGTTAGAAAGGCGTGATCAGGTGTTATTTAGGAGGGTCTGATGACCACTTCCAGCCTGTCTCAGTCACAGATTAGTGAACACCTCACACCTACTCACATTTGCACAGACGGCAAAGTCTCTTAGATGGTTGGGGAATTGCGAGTGGATTGTGGTTAGCGATCCTTATGCAATTCACTTGCAAATCTGCACGGGACCGTTTCTCTTTCTGTCTGGGTGCAGATTTCTCCTCGCAGTCCACTGAGAATTCTCTGATCCATGCTGAATGAGGCCCTATATTCAGCAAATACTTCTTCCCTTAAATCACCCGATCTATAAAGGATCTAAAAATATTGACCACCCTGGTCTAATGAGCAACCAAGTAAATCTGCTGTAAGAAAGATACCTACAACTTAAATGAGTAGAATAAGTCAATACCATCCTACAAGAAGCCAGATTTTTACTCCGACACCACAGTGGTCAAGGTTAACTCCAACCTTGGCAAAGACTCCAAACTATTTAGCATTTATTGTGTGATATCTGTATTAAGGGGGTTATTCTGGATGGCTCGCTAAGCAGCGAAAATTTGCTGCTTAGCACGCCTTCTAACACCGCCCGCCCCCCGCCCGCTCCGAACTTCCCCGCCGCTTTGCCAGAAAAAATAGCACTTCTACAAATATGGATTATAAATAATAAGTAAAGATAGTTGCAAATAGATTTAAAAAAAATGGAGTGGGGTTCAGGTAGCGGGGATCCGGGCAGCAGAAATCCATGCAGTGCCGCAGCGGGGTCCATGCAGCTCTGGGGAGGCAGTGGGGTCCCTGCGGTGGATGAGCAGTTAGCGGTGGTTGGGAACTAGTAGTGTCCCTGCGGTGGATGGGAACTAGTAGTGAGATGGTAAAACCTGTTCCAATACCAAAGTGTTGCTAGAAATTGTTTTTAAATGCTGGTTACTATAACAATAAATTGCTATTCTCAATGACTTCCATTTACAAGTGACAGTCATCCTATATATAGATAGAATGACAGATGACAGTGAAATGAGCTACTATGTAATTAGATGCATCAGTATTGAATCCTCATCTACACAGCAGACAAGGTCCCAGTGACTAGCTGCCTGTGGTCACCATGGTTATCTGGTGACTGTGTGGAGGGCAGGTGGCTGACAATTGATTTTATGATTGTCCTGACTACACACACACACACACACACTCAGCAGGTCACAGCTGTGTGCTGAGCACAGACTTCTGTAAATAGATACATAATTCCTCATTCATAATGGAATTAGATTGTGAAATTAACTCCGGTTAGCAGAAGACTGACCACCTAAACCTCAGCTCGTCTCCAGGTGACTGGCTTGGTTGACATTACTTGGGAATGTAATGCTGTGACTGGCTATAGTCATAGTAGTTAGATACAGGCTATTTTTATGGATCATCTTATTTCCTGGATTTCTTTACATTTATTCTACTCCAAGGCCAAAAGTCTCGTCACCAATACTAGCTGCTCCTGCTGGGATGGACCGCCGTATTATTTATGAGGACCCTTGAGACATCCCCATGTACAAAAAGCAAAGTTTAAAGGGCAAGTGTGACAATATGTCATTAATAATAAAGCTTAAAAGCTTTTTGCAAGACCCTCTGACAGCAGAAAGATAAAGGGTACGTTCATTGGGAATGTCACTTAATTCTGCAGTCTTAGTCACGCTGGGGAAACTATATCAATCATGTTCTCCGTATACCATAGAGCCATATTTTTGCAGTTAACCCTCTCCTACCAGGTAACAGAACCACTGGGTGAAATGATGGGGTGTTCCCAGATTGGGAGCTATAGCCCACAGCATACAGTAGTAATGATGGCTTCTCTAGACATAAGAGCCTACAGAGGGGGTTATTCAGAAATGATCTCAAGGCTGCAAATGGGGAGGCCAGACGATAATGGAATGACTGCACACACGTACAGCTCATAGGCGCGAGGCTATCCTGCATTGAAATCAAGCATTTTTTTTTAAATCGCTGGCCGTATGCAAGTGGATTGGCAGGAATCAGGTATTTGGGGGAGGCAACCAGTTGTTTTCTTGGAAGTGAAAACGCAGACATGCCCAGACATTTTCAGGGATGGAGTGTGACGTCAGCTCGGGCCCCGATCACCCTGTATCTATCGCATCCCCTGAGAAAGTCTTGGTCTACGCAAGGTAACGGTAATGAGCGGGGGGGTGAGCTGGCTTTGCTAACACTAATGAGCTGGCACTCGGCTCATGGCTGGGGGGGGGGGCGTCACTTACCAAGCTTTGCCCGTTGCCACGCTGCTTGTGGCCACACATGCTGAAGCCGCTCAGTCCGGGTGACGTCAGCGGCCGTAAAGCAGCCGAAGTAACACTGTAGTAACGGGTTACATCACCCGAAAGCGACCAACTCCCATATTGACTGTGGGCACTGGGCACCCAGGAGTTGGTGGCTGCGGCCGCGGGCACTAACCGCTGTGGTAGCGTGGTCCGAGGCCCGTGGTCCAGCCAGGGGAAAGCGGCGGCCCAGATAGGGAAAAAGCGGACAAATCAATACCGTCCCACTGGGAATTGACCAAATAGATTTGCAGTTAATCTCAGGGCTGTAACATTTTTGCAAGCTTGGCGCTGCCTTACACAGGGTGGAATTTCCCTCTGGCTGGACGGTGTATATCTGACAGCAGGGCAATGCAAATTATCAGTCCAGTGATCCAGGGCCGGTGCAAGCTCCCCGCCTGCCCCAGGCAAAAGCCCCCCCCCGCACAGCCCGTCGCCCGCCGGGGGGGGTGGGGGGTGGGGGGGCGGACATTAATGCTGTAGGGGGTGGGGGCGGGGGGGCGATGCGGTGATGCCGCACGGGGGGGGAGGAGGGTGTGGGGGGCAGCGTTGATTAACGGGAGGGATGGGGGTTGGGGAGAGGGAGGATTACAGACTCACCTGCTCCCCGCTCCCTGCTTTCTGGTACCTCTCTATGGTACCTCGGCAGCTCAGTACCGCCCTCCAGTGGCCGGCGCCCTACGCAAATGCCTAGTCCTGCCAAGTGGTGGCGCCGGCCCTGCAGTGATCAGATCTGAATAACCCCTAGAATTCTGATACAGGGGGAAATTTACTAGGATAAGAGTTTTTTTTTTTTAAATTCAATAATCTTTATTTCATCTTTTTTTTCTTTTTTCCATATAAAAAAATTTTACAAAAATCCCACATCATTACATATACATAGACATACAATACATATAAACATACATATATAACATACAAAGTTTCAGCATGTTGTCATTACCAAGTCACATTATTATGCCATTATTTTTTTTTGGTTGCCGTGCTCTACATTTCTTGCTCCCCTATTTATCCCATTGATGTTGTTCACTGATTATATTGCCTATGTTCTATTTTTGGCTATTAATTATTCATCTAGCATAGTTGTTAGTTGCGATTTCCGCCACCTGTCCCATTTATCGTGGAATTTCTTGCGTGAATTTCTAGAGTATAACATATATTTTTCGTGTTTCATCACCTCATTGACCAGAGCTCTCCATTTTGCAAGCACTGGGTGTTTGGTTGAAAACCACACCCTAGCTATTATTACTTTCGCCAATGTAAATAAGCTAATAACATACGGATATAGCATTGGTGAGTTATCTCCCCCTATTTCCAGCCCCAACAGGCAGGCTCTCGGGTTCAATTGGGCGATTGTAGGTACTGTCAATCTGAGATCTTCACATACCTGCTCCCAGAAGTGATACACCTTTGGACAGTCCCACACCATATGTTGGAACCCTGCTTCTGGTGTAGCACATCTTGGGCATCTATCATCCATTCTCAGTCCAGCCCTGTGCATTCCCCCTGGAGTGCGGTATATTCTATGCAGTATATAAAAGTGGATTTGCTGATATCTAGCAGAGGCAGTCGCATGTTTAATAGTTCCCAGTATATCTCCCCACTCCTCTACTGTCAATGGGCCCAGATCTTCTTCCCACTTTAGTTTCAATCTTTCCAGTGAGGGTTGGAACTGTGTGTTATTAATGATTTTATATAGTCTAGATACCCGACCCGAATTGCCCAGCCTCTGGAGCATTATTTTCATTGGTGACGCAATAATTTCAATGGTGAGCCCGCCAAATTGGCTTTGGATTGCGTGCCGTAGTTGCAAATATCTAAAGAAGTGTTCTTTCTGTATGCCATATTCAGTTTGCAACTGTTGAAAGGACTTGAGCCAGCCATCGTCATACAGCTGCCCCAGTCCCACTATCCCTTTTTGAGACCATATATTATCCAATGACAGTTTCTCCAATTCTGGATATTTTTTATTAAACCATAATGGAGACTCAATCTCCAGCCCATTCCAATTCATGGTTGACTGAAAATGTCTCCATATCAGTATTGCTTGTCGGAGAATGGGAGATAATTTATGCGTGGACATACCCGACAGTAAAAACAGAATTGGAGAATCCCATTGCCCCAATTGTTCCCTAAGGTAGGCCCGCAACAGAGGATCTATTAAATTGTTGACCCAGCCAGTCAAGTGTGCTGCCTGCGATGCCATATAATAATTTCTCAAATTTGGCAAAGCCAAACCCCCTTGATCTTTAGAGTTGTATAGTGTTTTTATTGCTATGCGTGGGGCTTTTTCTTTCCATAGGAAGGATGTTATTAACTTCTCTACCCCTGAGAACACTATTTTGGGGATGTATATGGGTGCATTTTGCCAGACATATAAATATTTTGGCTGGATCACCATTTTAAATATGTTTAGGCGCCCAATAAGGGTTATCGGGAGTTTTTTCCAAATATGCATACGCTCCTTAAACTCCGCTGTCACTGGGTGAACATTGAGTTCCACATAGCGTTGTGGGCAGGGGGTTATCCATATACCTAGATATTTGATTTGTGAAGTCCACCTTAATGGGTGCGTATCTTGGTGGTTTTCAGGAATGCGTCCTGACACAGGCATAATACTGGACTTGTCCCAGTTTATACGCAGCCCTGAGAACTCACCGAATCTATTCACTACTCTAAGGATTTGTCTCAATGATCTCTCTGCGTCTTGCAAGAACAGCAGCATGTCATCTGCGTATAGGGCTATGGTATCTATTATCTCACCTATTTGTATACCTCTCACCTCCGGATCTGATCGTACCAGACATGCCAGCGGTTCGACTGCCAGTGAGAACAGAGCCGGGGAAAGAGGGCATCCTTGACGTGTGCCCCTCTTCAAATTAAACAGGTCTGAGACATGCCCGTTTACTGAGACCCTCGCCATCGGTGTTGCATACAGCATCTGGATCCATTTAATAAAATGGGGTCCAAATTGCAGTTTCCGAAGGACCGCCCACATGTAGTTCCACTCTACTGTGTCGAAGGCCTTGGCCGCGTCCAAAGACACGACCAAGGCCTCCGACTTCCGGCTCTGCTCCCTCTGGAGATGGTAGTACAGGCGTCGCAGGTTATGGGTCGTGGTTTTCCCTGGCATAAACCCTGATTGATCAGGGTGTACTATTGTCTCTATCACTCGATTTAGCCTTGTGGCTATCATACTAGCCAGGATTTTTACATCTACATTTAACAAGGAGATGGGCCTGTATGACTCTGGTAGTAGGGGATCCTTGTCTTTTTTCAATATCAAGATAATTAACGCCTCTGTCATAGTAGTTGGTATTGAGCCTCGTGTTGGGAGCGCATTAAAAAGTTCAGTAAGATATGGAACAAAAAAATCACCAAATTTTTTGTAAGCTTCTGATGGAATACCATCTCTGCCTGGGGCTTTGGAAGTCGAGAGAGAAGATATAGCCAGCCTCACCTCCTCTGTTGTAAATGTAGCCTCAAGCATCTCGGCATCTATTTCTGACAGAGGGGGCATAGTTTCCTGACTTAAATATTCATCTAGCGCTTTGGTATCCATCCTACTTCCAGAGTCATACAGTACGGTATAGTAGTTCTGAAACACTTCCACCATCTCTGTTGCCGTATAACATATTTTGCCCTGATGATTCCTAATACTAGGTATTATATTGTTACTACTTTCCTTCTTGGCCAAAAATGCCAGCTGACTGCCCCCTATGTCTGTCTGGTAATATTGCCTGTGTTTGGAAAATTGAAGCTGCCTGTTTGATTTGTTATATAAATACTCCAACCACTCACGTTTAGCATCTAGTAATTGAGTTCTAGCACTTATTGTGGGGGTGTTTAAATATACTGCTTCTTGCTGCTGATATTTGCTCTCTAGATATTCTTCCTCTTCTTTACCTTTTCTTTTAATTTCCGAAATCTTTTTAATAAAAGTTCCACGCATGACTGCTTTTAGAGCATCGTGCTTGATGTTAATGTCATAGTATGATCTATTATCCTCCATGTATCTTTCCCATTCGGGTACAAGTTCATTGTCTGTTCCCATTAGTTCTATCCAAAAGGGATTTAGCTTCCAGGCCACCTCCCCGTGGTCCAAATCTAAATTAATTTTTAATATCACGGGGGAGTGATCTGAAATACCCTGCGGCAAATATTTGATCTCAGTAACCGCTGGAGTCAATATGGGCGATATCAGAGCCATATCTAGTCTTGAGAAGGTATTATGTGTAGATGAGTAGCATGAGAATTGCATTACCCCTGGGATCCTTATCCGCCATATATCTACCAGTCCCATTTCTCCCACTAATTTTGCAAAAGCCGTGGGGAGGATCTCATTCATTATAGGCATTCTTGTGCCAGTCTCTTTCCACCTATCATTTGTTTTACACATTACGTTGTTGAAGTCGCCCATGCATACCACTGGTATTTCAGGGTAATCCGATATGAATTCCAATAGATCACACATAACCTCATTATTGTATGGCGGTGGTATATATACTGCCAAAATATATATAGGCTTATAGTTTAGAATGGCTTTAAGGAAGACGTATCTGCCCCTGGGGTCAATCCTAGTCTTCTCCACCCGAAGATTTACTGACTTCTTTATCAACAATGCCACCCCTCTAGCATTTTGGGTAAAATTTGAGTGATATATTGACCCTATCCATGGCTTTTTTAGCGCATTAACCTTATCTCCTTTCAAGTGTGTTTCAGATAGGCAAATAATATCCACAGCGTATTTACGTATTTGGGACATAACTAGTGACCTTTTGATTTTGTTATTGAGGCCCCTAACATTCCAGCTCATAAAGCTTATTCCCTGCGAACGCCTAGCCATATATCGGGTCGCAAGAATATTTACTTACTGCATTTGTTATCCAGTAGAGGATTTTCTGTGACATACCGCTATATATGAAACCTTCATTGAGCTCAACATCAATGTGACCCCCACCTGCACTTTTTGAGGGGAACTCATGGACTCTTATATCAATAAAGGGAGCAAGTAGTTATTTATTACATAGTTCTTGGCAGCCTTGAATATGCACCATGTGACTTGGTTTACACTTTCTTTCGTTATTTTTACAAACATATACCCCCCATTACCCACCCTAACCCTCCCTGTATAACCTCGACCCGGAGGAATACCTAGCTCCCTACCCATGATAGCTACACTTACTATCCCTTGCAAGGGCTATGAGAGCAAACTCCCACCTCTATCATTAGCATACTAGTACTCCCTCCGTTTTTCTGGATAAATTTCTCTCCTCTCCCTGGTGGAGGAAAAAAAAAAAAAAAACCCACCCCTCTAATGAAAGATTTTATCCATGCTTATCGAATACCCTTTTTCTCCTTTTTTGCCCCCCTTCTTCCTTCCCTTTTTGGGCCTATAATCTTTAGTTCTAAGCTTGTCTTTATGCCATTAGCGTACATATATATCACACTCAAAATTGGAATAGAAAGGATAGTAAGACAGACAGAGAAGAAACAAAGCACACTGCGATCGGCCTTCTCAGGCCCTCTATCTGGTTTATCTGGTTGGATCCATTATCATGAGTCCCCCAGCTCTCTTTTAGATGTTTGGCTAGCCAAGCATCAATTTTATTCTTTATTGATCGAATATCCTTGTTAGTTTAACCCTAAAATTTTCGCATATATTCCACAATTGGCATATAATCTTTACACTCAAAACGTGATATAGATAGGACAGTAAGAAAGACGGAGAAGAAACAAAGCACACAACGATCGGCCTTCTCAGGCACTCTTATCTGGTTAGATCCATTGTAATGAGTCTCCCAGCTCTTTTATCAATTTAATCTTGAGATTTTCGCATTTGTTCCTCAATTGGCATATAATTTTTACACTCAAAACATGATATAGACAGGATAGTAAGAAAGATGGAGAAGAAATAAAGCACACAACGATCGGCCTCCTCAGGCACTCTTTTTGGTTGGATTCATAATACTGAGCCTTAATGAATCTTACTACTCTCTTTTGGATATTCGGCAAAACAAAGCATCAGTGCCGCAACCTAACTGTCAGACATCCTAATTAGTTTGACTTAAGATTTTCATATGTGTTCCACAAATGACATATAAATTTTTACACTCAAAACATGATATAGATAGGATAGTAAGAAAGACAGAGAAGAAATAAAGCACACATCGATTGGCCTGCTCGGGCCACGTGATCCCCTTTTAACTCCCATACTCACTCAAATATGTAAATATTAGTGTCGAAGTGAGAAATATTGATATCAATATCACCAATATAACACATCTAATAAAAAGAGGCGCTAGCATAAGAGAGTATACACTCAAAATATGAATACATAAAGTAGCGAAAAAAAACACAGAGATAGACAAAACACACCATAAATGGCCTTCTCAGGCACTCTTTCTGCTTGGGTGCATAATAATTAATCTTGCAACTCTCTTTTGGATATTAAGCAGAGTGACCATCAGTGCCACCAGCTATCTATCAAATATCCTTATTAGTTTGACTTTAGGATTTTCATATATATTCAACAATTGGCATATAACTTTTACACTCAAAAACATGATATAGATAGAATAGTAAGAAAGACAGAGAAGAAATAAAGCACACAACGATTGGCCTTCCCAGGCCACATGATCCCCCTTAACTCTCATAATCAATCGATATATATGCATACACATTAGTGTCTTAAGTGAGAAATATCAATACCAATATCACCCCCATCATTAACTATAGAGGTTAGTGAGATACAACACATTTTGCTTGGCCTTTTCAGGTCCCAGCTCTAATTAAGTCCTTTGTGAAAAAAAAAAAAAAAAAATATAGAAAAACAAGCAGAAAAAGGTGCTTTGTTATGCAGAGAAAAAAAAAAAAAAAAAACTGGAACACATTTCAATTAGCCTACATAGGCCATTATCCCATTAAGTCGCCATTTTTTGCCCTTAACCAGGTAGAGTGTTTGAACTATGCTGTTTAACTTCGGCCTATATCATCCTGTAGTAGTCATATACGTGCAGGAATGTGCACTTTCAATTAGGGCGTCCCTTAGTCCCAAATCCTGTTGGCTCCAAAATATTTACTTCTCTTCACCGTGTCTCATGAGGTTGTAGAAAAGAGAGGAAAAAAAAAAAAAAAAGGGGGAAGGGAAAGGAAAGGGAACAGCATTTTGTAATTTCTTCATCCCATATTCTTAGATTATTTTTATGAAGAAAGTCTAGTCTCCACCCATTTTTCAGCTTCTATGGCACTGGAGAAAAAGAGCGTTGAATTCTCATACACAATCCTTAATTTTGCTGGAAATATCATCGAGTATTGTATGTTTTTATCCCTCAGTTTGCGTTTAACCTGGGTGAAGGTAGCTCGATTTTTTCGCACCTCAATGGCAAAATCAGGGTAGAGAGATATTATATGGTTGTCGTACAATATCTCGCCTTTTGTACGGGCCAAGCGCAACACAGTGTCTCTGTCTTTATAATGTAGCAGACGTGCTATTAGTGTTCTTGAGGGGGCGCCAGGCTTAGGTGTTCCTCCTGGTATTCTATGTGCCCGTTCTACCGAGAATTGTTGAGAAAACACTTCCTTAGTAAATGTCTGTATCAGCCACCCCTCGACAAATTTCCCTGTATCTGATCCTTCGGCCCGTTCTGGAAGGCCTACTATGCGGATGTTATTCCGTCTCAGTCTTCCCTCCATGTCCGAGAGCTTAGTTTGAATGGATGCCACTTGCGTAGACAGATCCATAACTTTGTTTTTTAGAGGGATAGTGGTGTCTTCTAGCTGCGATATACGGGTTTCTGTCTCAGTTACCCTCTCCCTCCAAAGACACGACCAAGGCCTCCGACTTCCGGCTCTGCTCCCTCTGGAGATGGTAGTACAGGCGTCGCAGGTTATGGGTCGTGGTTTTCCCTGGCATAAACCCTGATTGATCAGGGTGTACTATTGTCTCTATCACTCGATTTAGCCTTGTGGCTATCATACTAGCCAGGATTTTTACATCTACATTTAACAAGGAGATGGGCCTGTATGACTCTGGTAGTAGGGGATCCTTGTCTTTTTTCAATATCAAGATAATTAACGCCTCTGTCATAGTAGTTGGTATTGAGCCTCGTGTTGGGAGCGCATTAAAAAGTTCAGTAAGATATGGAACAAAAAAATCACCAAATTTTTTGTAAGCTTCTGATGGAATACCATCTCTGCCTGGGGCTTTGGAAGTCGAGAGAGAAGATATAGCCAGCCTCACCTCCTCTGTTGTAAATGTAGCCTCAAGCATCTCGGCATCTATTTCTGACAGAGGGGGCATAGTTTCCTGACTTAAATATTCATCTAGCGCTTTGGTATCCATCCTACTTCCAGAGTCATACAGTACGGTATAGTAGTTCTGAAACACTTCCACCATCTCTGTTGCCGTATAACATATTTTGCCCTGATGATTCCTAATACTAGGTATTATATTGTTACTACTTTCCTTCTTGGCCAAAAATGCCAGCTGACTGCCCCCTATGTCTGTCTGGTAATATTGCCTGTGTTTGGAAAATTGAAGCTGCCTGTTTGATTTGTTATATAAATACTCCAACCACTCACGTTTAGCATCTAGTAATTGAGTTCTAGCACTTATTGTGGGGGTGTTTAAATATACTGCTTCTTGCTGCTGATATTTGCTCTCTAGATATTCTTCCTCTTCTTTACCTTTTCTTTTAATTTCCGAAATCTTTTTAATAAAAGTTCCACGCATGACTGCTTTTAGAGCATCGTGCTTGATGTTAATGTCATAGTATGATCTATTATCCTCCATGTATCTTTCCCATTCGGGTACAAGTTCATTGTCTGTTCCCATTAGTTCTATCCAAAAGGGATTTAGCTTCCAGGCCACCTCCCCGTGGTCCAAATCTAAATTAATTTTTAATATCACGGGGGAGTGATCTGAAATACCCTGCGGCAAATATTTGATCTCAGTAACCGCTGGAGTCAAAACTTTGTTTTTTAGAGGGATAGTGGTGTCTTCTAGCTGCGATATACGGGTTTCTGTCTCAGTTACCCTCTCCCTCATTTTTTGTAGGTCTTGTCTTAGCAGGGAGACATCTATTTGCACTTGTCCAATTTTGTCCATTACTTTTTGTTCAGAGCTAGATATTGCTAATAGGATTTGTTGCGTGGATTGGGCAGGCTCACTAATAGAGCTCTCCAGTTCAGCATGCTGCGACGGAGAACTAGGAACACTTTGTGCTGTAGACCTAGTGGGCTGGGAGTTGCGTGAGAATTTTTCAAGTTTTGCGGCAGCAGCAGCTGCTGCTGCAGCCCCTTTTACCATTTCCCTGTGTTCTCAGGCACCCAATCTGCGGGTACTGAATTTATTAGCCGCTTGATTAATTTCCCAGAGCAGACAGTCAAATAAAGCAGTGAAAGGCCTTATAGCTCAAGCCAATAAGGAGCCCAGCATGGATCTTATGAGGGGGTATGCGGATAGTGTGGTTTAGGTAGTTCTGGCAGCACTCTGTATTTTATATGGTGACAGTATCTGCAGGCAGTTTATAAAGAGGGAACCTAGAGCACAGTTCACCACTCCATTTTTACTGTATCTGCAAGCCGTTTAAATACTCAGCCCAGCCATGTCCGCATATATGTCCAGTATTACAGTCTGTTATATATATAGTCTCCGCTCCCGCAGTTCAAGGTGGCAAGGAGTATACTTTACACAGCGCCACAATTCTCATTGGTTACACTAGACTCCAGCATGGCTATAATCTTACAGATAGTTTTTACTCACGGCTACCGCTCAGTACACTTCACTGCTGCATGTCTCCTGCGTCCCTTAAAGGGTGCCTTACTGCCAGTGCTCCGTTCTTTTGTGCTGGTGCCTGTAGAACCACGTTTCTGCCCGGCAGGGGCGGATTGGCCATTGTATCTACCGGGAACTTTCCCGGGAGGCCGACACTACAGAGAGGCCGCCGCTGCTGAAAGGTGCGCATGCGCACACTCACAGTCACGAATTTAGAGTGACAGCCTGGGACTGAGGCCGGGGCTGCCCAGCCGCTCAGCGGTAGGAGGCCTAGCCCAGGGTGTGGCCCGACATCCTCATTGGTGGGTGGCTGCCGTCTGTCATAGATAGTGGCCCGCCTCCCCCCGCCCGATATATCGAATGCTGTTTCCGATGGCCGCGAGTAAAACAGAGCCGAGTGAGCTGCTGCAGCTGCATTGAGCTGCAGATACAGCCACTGACAGGCAGGGGGAGCATCTCTCAGACTGATGACGTCAGCCTGAGAGGGAAGAGAGAGACGAGGAGCAGCAGCGCTGTGGCCGGGCTGCAGCATTCAGAAAGAATCATGTACTGTAAGTCACACTGTGGGCTCTGGGGATGCCAACACTGGTTGGCAACCCTGTTAGGGAATGATCAAAGTACACTGGTGGGGGAGCAGGGAGGTAGGGGAGAGAGAGATTCTGTTTATATGTGCCATGCCTGCATATGGGGGTAAGGGGGTCTGTGACTGGCTGCTGTCTGCATTAGGGCAGACAGACTCACTGTGACAACTCAGATCCCCCTCCAGCTCAGCCCCCCCATAGGCAGACATATGACATATTCAGATTCTGAATATGTCTAAAATGTCTGCCTATGGGGTGGGGGGAGAATGAGCTGTGCTGGAGGGGTATGTGACATGTCTGCCTATGGGGTGGGGGGCTGTGCTGGAGGGCCTGGGGCATGTGAATATGTGAGTCTGCATATTTGTGGGGGGTGGGGGGTGGGGGGCTGCGCTGGAGGGGGATCTGATTATGTGACATGTCTGCCTATGGGGGTGAGGGATGTACTCAGGCCCGGCAACAGGCACTGTCAAAGGGTACAGCCGACCCAGGCCCCTGCGTTCTCAGGGGCCCCAAAGCATGGCTGCGGCGATGATGCACTCAGCCGCCTATACAGCACCCTACTTAGCCGACCGCCCACTCAACCCTCCTGCCGTGCAAGTTCCTTCACCCACCACCCAGCTACACTGTGGGCGTTACATGTATAGGCATCATTACTACTGCGGGCATTATATGTATAAGTATTGTTACTACTGCTGGCATTATGTGTATAAGTATCGTTACTACTGCGGGTGTTATGTGTATAAGTATCGTTACTACTGTGGGCATTATGTGTATAAGTATCGTTACTACTGTGGGCGTTATGTGTATAAGTATCGTTACTACTGCGGGTGTTATGTGTATAAGTATCGTTACTACTGCGGGCGTTATGTGTATAAGTATCGTTACTACTGTGGGCATTATGTGTATAAGTATCGTTACTACTGCGGGCATTATGTGTATAAGTATCGTTACTACTGTGGGCGTTATGTGTATAAGTATCGTTACTACTGCAGGCGTTATGTGTATAAGTATCGGTACTACTGTGGGCGTTATGTGTATAAGTATCGTTACTACTGCTGGCGTTATGTGTAGAAGTATCGTTACTACTGTGGGCATTACGTGTATTAGTATCATTACTACTGCGGGTGTTATGTGTATAAGCGTTGTTACTACTGTGGGCATTACGTGTATTAGTATCATTACTACTGCGGGTGTTTTGTGTATAAGCGTTGTTACTACTGTGGGCATTACGTGTATAAGTATCGTTACTACTGCGGGTGTTATGTGTATAAGCGTGGTTACTACTGTGGGGATTATGTGTACAAGTATCGTTACTACTGCGGGCATTATGTGTATAAGTATCGTTACTACTGCTGGCGTTATGTGTATAAGCGTAGTTTCTACTGTGGGCATTACGTGTATAAGTATCATTACTACTGCGGGTGTTATGTGTATAAGCGTTGTTACTACTGTGGGCATTACGTGTATTAGTATCATTACTACTGCGGGTGTTTTGTGTATAAGCGTTGTTACTACTGTGGGCATTACGTGTATAAGTATCGTTACTACTGCGGGTGTTATGTGTATAAGCGTGGTTACTACTGTGGGGATTATGTGTATAAGTATCGTTACTACTGCTTGCGTTATGTGTATAAGTATCCTTACTACCGCGGTGTTATGTGTATAAGTGTTGTTACTACTGTGGGCATTACGTCTATAAGTATCGTTACTACTGCGGGTGTTATGTGTATAAGCGTGGTTACTACTGTGGGCATTACGTGTATAAGTATCATTACTACTGTGGGCATTACGTGTATAAGTATCGTTACTACTGCGGGTGTTATGTGTATAAGCGTGGTTACTACTGTGGGGATTATGTGTACAAGTATCGTTACTACTGCGGGCATTATGTGTATAAGTATCGTTACTACTGCTGGCGTTATGTGTATAAGCGTAGTTTCTACTGTGGGCATTACGTGTATAAGTATCATTACTACTGCGGGTGTTATGTGTATAAGCGTTGTTACTACTGTGGGCATTATGTGTATAAGTATTGTTACAACTGCGGGTGTTATGTGTAGAAGCGTTGTTACTACTGTGGGCATTACGTGTATAAGTATATGCCCAAATGTTATTTTATATTATTTATTGTTACACAATATTGGACGTTTATTCTGCTCAATATTTTTTTTCATTGGTCTGTAACCAATTATTTGGAAACCCCCCTTTTAAAATCCTGTGTTTGCCACTGCCTATACCTTGTTAGTAAGCAGCGCTGCAGCAGTACACAGCATCAGTGTCTGCTCTGATGCACTGCAGCACTAAATTAGTGATAATAAATAAGTGTGCTGTACGTCCCAATATTTTTATTTCATTTATTTACCATTTTTTAAATACATTCTTGGAAGTGGCATATTGAATAATATGGGACGAGGAACTTTTGGCACTCCAGCTGTTGTTGAAATACACTTAACAACATGTCAGTTTTGCTATTAAAACTCTTGCAAGGCATGCTGGAATGTGTAGTTCAACAACAGCTGGAGTGCCAAAGGTTCCTCACTCATACTGTATATTCCAAAATGTTTTCCTTTGATAGGGCCTGGGACAATTATCATTACTGTGGGTGTTAGAGTCAGAGGAGAGTGTAAAATAATAAAATACCTATATGCCCTATATATCCTGTCTCTGCAGATGGGGGCCCCTTCAAAACCTTGCTATGGGGCCCGAAAAAGTTCTAGTTACGGCCTTGATCTGCCCCTTCCAAAAATGTCTGCTGGTCATAGAGGAGGGCTGCAGCGTATGGCGAGCCACAGCAACTTCTACTCCCATGTGCCTTTGTGGAGTCAGTCTGTCTTCAGGCACTGAGCAACAGCCACCACCCTCCTATATCCAGTTCCCACCACAGAACACCAAGCTCAGACCCCAGAGCTGTAATCCCCCTGGGCAACAAGCATGTAACCCCCCCCCCCCCTCATGGCAAGGAGTATAAATCCCCTGACAACAATCATGTAATCCCCTGGGAATGAGGATGTATATCCTGGCAACAAGCATGCAACCCCTGACATTGCATATGTAGCCCCTAGTAATGAGCATGTAGGTAAGTGGCACTTATGTGGCATAATATGTAATGAGCATTACAGTGTATGGTATAATGTGTAATGGGCATAATGGCATGTTGTATCATATGTAAGGGGCATTTTTGTGTGTGGTATAATGTGTAATAGCATTACAGTGTGCGGTATAATGTGTAATGGGCATCATGGTGTGTGAATGTGTAATGAGCATTACAGTGTGTGAATGTGTTAAGGGGAATAGTGTGTAATGGGCTTTAAATTTGAAGTAAACAAAACAAGCCACAATGTGGTTTTTTTGTGTGTGTTTGGGGGCTCAAACCATATTTTTGAACCTGGGCCCACAACTCGCTTGTTCCGCCTCTGGAGGGGCCAGTGCAGTGGATAGCGCTGCTGCATGCGGCGTGGACGGCTGCTGATCGACAATGGCTGGGGACTCATTTTTATTTTATATAACATACATCCAGTAGCAGGCAGGGCACTGTTCGCCGGGGAGTGCACTGGGAGGAGGTGGGGCAGCTGACTCTGGAGTGACAGTCTCACTCTGAGTCTGTGATTGTATGTGCGTTGGGACGTCATGACGTCACCGCGCACATTACAAGAGGTGCAAACTGTGCTGGGGCAGGGTGGGAGGATCAGAACGGAAGAAGCATGTGTTGAGCAGCAGTTGGAGTCCTCAGTCGTGGCTCCTGCTCCCCTGAGACCTGCTCTGAGTCCGCTCACAGCAGCAGAAGACTACTCTCAGCAGTCCAATGGCTGTGGCATCAACTAACTGTGCACTAGAATGAGGGAGGGATAGGAACAGAGTATGCATGCATGTATGTAAGTATGAGAGTGGCGGTGTTGTATGTAAGACAGCGGTGTATGTATGAGATTGGTGTATGTATGAGAGTGTCAGTGTATGTATTAGAACGGTGTATGTACTGTATGTATGAGAGTTGCGGTGTTGTATGTAAAACAGTGGTGTATGTATGTATGAGAGTGGCGGTGTTGTATGTAAAACAGTGGTGTATGTATGTATGAGAGTGGCGGTGTTGTATGTAAAACAGTGGTGTATGTATGAGAGTGGCGGTGTTGTATGTATGTATGTATGTATGTACGGTCAAGAGTGGCGGAGTATGTATGAGAGCGATGTATGTTTTAATACAGGATTACGGTTAAAAAAAAGTCTGCAGTAAGTTGCTTTGTGGGCTAGCATTAAAATCATCGGTAACACTAACAACGGTTCTTGTACGGCTCTAGCCATAGTGCCGTAGTGTAGTTGTTAGTTGGGGGGGCCGGGGGCCCAGAACCAGCAAGCCTGGCAGGCCATTGTTACATGTGGTATACTATGTAATGGGTGTGTGACGTGTGATAGGCATTATGGTGTGAATTTTTGGCGCACGCCTACGCCGCACACTATCCCAGTTGTCCCTGCTTTACAAAAATGTGTAAAGCCCTGACATGATGTGTAATGTGCATTACGGGGTGTGGCATTAGTTTTGCCTGTCAACAATTTATCTAAGTATAGTGATGTAATAATCCCGCCTAGTGTTATGTTGGCTCCGCCCTTTATAGATTTGTTGCCGCCCACATGAGGCCACTTTCAGAAATTTTCCAGGGCCACTTTTAGTTCCCTATCCGCCCCTGCTGCCCGGTGTAGTGTTCCGCCGGCAGACTGAGTAGTCTCCTGCGGTATCTGCTGCTGCGTCGGCCGCTCACCGCTGCTTCCTTTCTTTTAGCGCCTTCGCTCACTCCGGAAGTCCAGGGTGTGCTCCACTATTCTGTCCCCGTCATCCGCCGCTCTGTCCACAATCCACCGTCCGCCACAGTGCACACGGCACGGTCGTTATCTCCATACACAGGGTGAGTAGAGGGGATTCACGGCTTCTGTTATCCCCGCATCTAGGCTATTTTTGCTATTCCCTTTTTGGGTTCCACCAGGGGAAAAAACGTCTGGTTTCTCAGGATCTCATGGAGGGAGCTGCAGCGTGCTGCTGCTACTCCATGCTACACCAAGTCACGCCCCCCCTACTAGGATAAGAGTTTTATTTCATGTGGGATGTTGCTATGGGCAACCAATCAGAATCTACTTCTTATTTATTTAGCACCTTCTAGAAGATAATAGATAGTATCTGATTGGTTGCCCATAGCAACTTCCAATCGGAAATAGAAGCTTTGTAAATTCCCACCCACAGTCTCATGCAGACAATTGCCAGTGCACATGATTGGACTGCTACCATGGCTCGTTCTATGCAATCCTGGATTAGCAGCCATTAATGGCAAAATAGCTCCTGAATAGCGGGAAGTAATGGTATCTTACTCTCATGAGGGTGAGTGTGTCCGGTCAATAAAATATAATATTCAATTAGAATTACCCGTAAAGGTTCATAGAAAGGCAACCATTACACATCATATGTGCAAATAAATGGTCAGCAAGGGTTTTCTTTTGGCATATGCTTATAATGTAGTAAGTGCATAACAAATGTAAGCAAGAAGGTTACGTCACATGTTGACTCCTAACCAGAGTAGGTTTTTTGAAGATAAAAGGATACAGGTGACAGAAATTAAACAGCAGTCACATGATAAGGTATCAATGTCTCCTGGGCTAATTACTGTATAGCTGTACAGCACAGTGATGCTCCAATAATACAGTGACAGACTTGGGTACATGCATTTACAGAAAAGTAAATAATATGCACCTACAGTCTAATCAGCATGACCTTTAAGTTCTGTGAGTCAGACATGGGATATTATTGTGGCTGATGACTTATGCACAATACTACCCAATTAGGAGACATATTGTAGTGTTTAACAATTTAAGTAAATTTGAATGAACTCCATATATAGGAAATGCAACAGATTTGCCATCTAATAAAATCTGCAGGTACAATCTGCATCCATCTTATCTCAAAATATGAAGCATTATGTTGTGTGGGGCAGTACGGATGGTGTAATGGTAGCATTACTGCCTCACAGCACTGAGGTCATGGGTTCGATTCCCACCATGGCCCTAACTGTGCGGAGTTTGCATATTCTCCCCGTACTTGCGTGGGTTTACTCCCGGTACTCAAGTTTCTTCCCACAATCCAAAAATATACTGGTAGGCTAATTGGCTCCCAACAAATTAACCCTAGAATGTCTATGTGTACATCTGGTAGGGAATATATATTGTAAGCTCAACTGGGGCAGGGACTCATGAGAATGTTCAAATGTTCTCTGTGAAGTGCTGCAGAATATGTGTGCGCTATATAAGAAACTGTTAATCATTAATAAATAAAGTCCAGGTAAAGCCAACTATGACCATTAGGTGGATTGGGTTTGTGTTCTAGACCCTCCATGTCAATATCTCAGGAAATATACAGTATATACAGATATAGGCCCTGATTCTTGGCCTAATTCAGCCGCAAATTACCGAATCGACAATTAGCAGTTTCAGCAATTTGTGCACAATCACAAAACTACTGATGAAGCTGAATTAGACCCTCTATCTACAATTCAGTCTGTTTATGAATGTTGTGATACTTAGCAAATTGTGCACATTTTGGGCAATTAAAGGTGATGCAGAATTGTTTGGCTCTTAGCAGCGTCTCCACTTGCGATTGAGCAGGTGTAACTGTGCTGCAGATGGAATGCTTTCTGCACATGTGTAGGTGGAACGTCTGACTATTCATAGAGGAGTGTACTGTATATAGAGATCTATCAAGATTCAACCGCATCTCTTGGATATAATCTGACGTGGACGTTACTACAGCCTTTGGATTTATCATGTCATACAGAGTGCCCGGTTCTCATCTTTGACAGAGCGGTACAGAGCTAGACAGCAATCACTGAGATGATAGGATACGGAACCCTAGAAATTGTTTTGTATGAAACATTTATCATTTCTAAAGCCAAAACCTTTGTGTTATTCTGCTCCGGAGGAGAATTAGGGCCTAATTCAGACCAACTCAGAAGGGGCCGAATTCTGCTCCGTTCCGATGGTGAGGAGACCCCCTGTGCATATGCCTTCGGCGACTATCACACTTGCCGAGGTGTTCGCGCGGGTAGTGGAGGGAGGGCGATTGAGCAGGGGGGCAGTTGGAAAATACTGGGGATTCCCCTGGGTTCTCAGATGGGCCGATGCCTGCGTTGGGCGGGCCTGTGACTGACGTCACATGACGTCAGGTCTGCCCCCTCTTTGGCGGATAGCGGCTGTAATAAAAGTCAGTTTAGACTGACTTTTATTCGCAATGGCAGGAGAAATCATTCGATAGTGTGCGAACATCGAATGATCTCTCTATCTAGCGGCAGCATGCCAGCGGATGTGTTAGCGATCACATCCACTCGTATATGCTACGAAGGGAATTCGTGCAGCGATGGCAGGGGAGTGTTCATCAGGGCTGTGGGCGGTGCTTAACCGCTCGCTAGGCAGTAAGTGTATGCTGCCTAGCAAGCTGGTCTGAATCATCCCCTTAGGTCTGGACATGATACATGATCAGCAGGATTACAACATACTTGCCTACCCTCCCGGAATGGCCGGGAGGGTCCCGCAAATTGGGTCCCTCTCCCGGCCCCCCGGGAAGGTGGGCAAGTCTCCCGCATTCTAGCCACATCCCCTACTCCCCCCCCCCCCCCCTCCCCGCAGTATAAATTTCAGAATTTCGCGGGTCCGCGGGGAGGAGGCGGGGCTAAATGACGCAAATCGCGTCATTTTGTGGCATTTTAGCCCCTCCCCCCACCCACGGACCCGTGAATTAATGAGGCTGACCGTCGTGGGGGCGGGGCTTAGTGACATCAGTCTCGCCCCACCCCCAGAACGAAGCCTCGTCCAGCCCCCCTTCACTCCTCTCCGTTCTTCTCCCGGAGAGGAATTTTCAAAAGTCGGCAGGTATGGATTACAAACACTCTTTGATTTGCACTACAGGCTGCTGATGCTAAATGCCTTGTAGGGAAGAGTCTGTTACTGTGCCTGGAAGCTGTGTAACAAGATCTTTATTACATCTTCAGAAACAATGGGGGATCCATTTCCCGGCCTCTGTGCTGCACCGCGGAGCATTTTATCACTGACACTAATTATCTTATACTGTCATCATTTTACAAAAACCATGTAACTGAGAATCATATATAACTGGAATTTTCTGTATAACACATAAATACAGGTGTGGATCAGTTGGTCACCAGCAAGTTGTTAGAGTCCAGGCATGTCCAACGTTGGCCCTCCAGATGTTTTGAAACTACACATCCCAGCATGCTTTGCCACAGTTTTGCTATTAGTGAATGCTAAAACTATTGCAAAGCATGCTTGGATGTGTAGTTTCAAAACATCTGGAGGGCCAACATTGGACATTCCTGTGTTAGACAGTCATTAGGTGGACACCATTAGGTCGACATGTGTCTAGGTCGACATGCAAGAAGGTCGACATGAGTCTAGGTCGACATGGGTTAGGTCGACAGGGTCATCAGTTCGACCGGGTCATTAAGTCGACATGGGTTAGGTCGATAGTCAAAAGGTCGGCATGGGGTTTTTCACTGTTTTTTGACCCGAATGTGGACACAGGTTAAAGTGCACCACGTCCCTCGCATGGCTTGCTGCACTTGCCATGCTTGAAGTACAAACCCCACCCAAATCTAACTGTCTCTGAACGTGTTACATCTGCCCCCCTGCAGTGCAGATGGTTTTGTCCATTAGAGAGTGATTGTGCCTTTGCGAGTGAACTACAATAACCCCCAATGTGGATAGTGCATCACTGGTTATACTAGAAATATTTGTTATACAGGAAGTGTTTGTTGTACAGGAAGTGTCTCTGCAGACATTGGCCCTTATTCTGATCGGTGCGGATATTCCCGCATTCTTACGGAGCGGTCCGCACGCCACGGTGTTTTGCCGCATGCGGCCATCGTCCGTAGAAACGCCCACGTGTCCTCCGCATTCGGACGGACTGACTCTTTAAGAACAGGGCGTGTTTACGGACGACATACAAACCATGCGTGTGCGGGAGAAACACTCCGATTCTGCACGGTATTACAGAGTATTACAGAGTATGCTCGGAAATACCGCATCCGAACGGGAGCCAAGCGGTGCTACCGCCCGTAAGCGGAGTATTTACGCCAAACAACCCACTATGAAGTATCTTCTGCAATACATCACATGACCCACTTATTCAATTACCTATCCTCATAAAAAACAGCTTATTTGGAATTGGAATCAATTAGATGCCAATATATCCTTACAAGCATGCCTAACACATGCATTGCACACATTAACCCTTACAGCAATTGAAGCAGCAATGGTTTCAATTAAAGCACTGACAAGCGTCCTATTAGTGAGTAATGAGTAAAGGAGTCGATTCTATTGGGTTCAGGTGTTAATGCTTGTAGTCATTAGGCGTACGTTCGCCTACCGCATGAACGAGTGGTGTCCGCAAAGCAATAGTACACTTGTGGACACCGCACATTTCTGGCCTTTTTGATCGCGTGCATTCGGAGTGGTTTCCGAATGTACGCCCCCCAACATAAGTGTACTCCCCCGTGTCCGCCCATGTTTCCGCCCCGTTTTGCCCACTTTGAAACTACGCCCATGTGTCATTCCGCATGACGCCCATAATACGCCCCTATTTCCCGACTGATAGCGGTGAACAGTTTTGGACGGGATTTGGCCGAACTGGTACCGAGTCAAGGCGTGGCACATGCGCGTAGCGTTCTCCACGCATGCGCAGACGCCGTAAAGACGCGATCCGTAAGTATGCGGTAAAGTCCGCGTCAATCAGAATAAGGGCCATTGTATTGTTCAGCATGATTGCTGCTAGTAAAGACACACTTCTGCAGCTCTGCAGAGTCCGGCAGTGCTTAGCACACAGACCACGTTACACTGCTAAAGGATCTGCTTCCTTCCAAGCTGTGTGTGATGGGTGTTGAAGATCATTGGTAACATGTTGGTTTGTACTATTGACATATTGATTTAGTCATTAAAAACTATGAGATGAAATCTCTTTTCCACAACTGCTCTCTGTGAATGTGCACTGATATTGGGATTCTCTCCCTTAATTGATATCAAAGGTCTTGATACGGCTGAAATGAGTGCTGGGTTCTCCCCGTTATGCAGGAGAAGCGGGACCCGTTATTTTTCAAACGTGGGCATTTTAATACATCAGCCCCACTGTGATGTTTTCAAGGTTTCTATCATTTTAATCTTGCTAGGAATTCTGTTTTTTGTTGTGGTGGCGGCAAGAACAGCTGTTTAGATGAGATGTCAGAAATTCCCTAGTTGGATGCACTCACCTTGACCAATGATATATAGAATGATCATCTGTCAGGGGATTTAACACATGCCGTCCAGGTGTGTCTCATATCGGAAAATCGCACACCAATTACTGAGTTTGTAATGCATCTTGTTTTATCTGCTATTGTTTTGGTATATTTTATCAACATTTATTATGTTGACTGTAATCATGTCAACATTCCTAATATAGGCTGAGCATCCCTTATCCAAATATCCGTTATCCAAATTATTCCGAAAACCATACATTCTAGAAACTGAAAACCTTTTTTTTATTTTGCTAAAAGCACTACTGGGGACATCTGTAACAGCACTACTGAGGACATATGTTACTGGCACTACTAGGGACATCTGTAACAGCACTACTGAGGACATGATATGTAACTGGCACTACTGGGGACATCTGTAACAGCACTACTGAGGACATGATATGTAACTGCCACTACTGGGGACATCTGTAACAGTACTACTGACATACCTCCCAACTGTCACGATTTTAGAGGGACAGTCCCGATTTTCGGGTCCTGTCCCTCTGTCCCACCCGCGGCAGGCATTGTCCCGCTGCGGGGGGTGGCAGTTGGGAGACCCCCCAATCTAGTAGAATAGACGCTGTGCGCATGCGCACAGCGTCTATTCTCGTATGAAAATGAGGTTGCGGCTAATTAGCATAAGCCGCGCCCTCATTTGCATACGCCCCGCCCCCTTTTCGGGCGCTCGCGTGTCCCTATTTCTTCAAGCAAAAAGTTGGGAGGTATGTACTGAGGACATGATATGTAACTGGCACTACTAGGGACATCTGTAACTGCACTACTGAGGACATATGTTACTGGCACTACTGGGGACATCTGTAACAGCCCTACTGAGGACATATGTTACTGGCACTACTAGGGACATCTGTAACAGCACTACTGAGGACATGATATGGAACTGGCACTACTGGGGACATCTGTAACAGCACTACTGAGGACATGATATGTAACTGGCACTACTGGGGACATCTGTAACAGCACTACTGAGGACATGATATGTAACTGGCACTACTGGGGACATCTGTAACAGTACTACTGAGGACATGATATGTAACTGGCACTACTAGGGACATCTGTAACTGCACTACTGAGGACATGATATGTAACTGCCACTACTGGGAACATCTGTAACAGCACTACTGAGGACATGATATGTAACTGGCACTACTGGGGACATCTGTAACAGCACTACTGAGGACATGATATGTAACTGGCACTACTAGGGACATCTGTAACTGCACTACTGAGGACATGATATGTAACTGCCACTACTGGGAACATCTGTAACAGCACTACTGAGGACATGATATGTAACTGGCACTACTGGGGACATCTGTAACAGCACTACTGAGGACATGATATGTAACTGGCACTACTGGGGACATCTGTAACAGCACTACTGAGGACATGATATGTAACTGGCACTACTGGGGACATCAGTAACAACACTACTGAGGACATGATATGTAACTGGCACTATTGGGGACATCTGTGACAGCCCTACTGAGGACATGATATGTAACTGGCACTACTGGGGACATCTGTAACAACACTACTGAGGACATGATATGGAACTGGCACTACTGGGGACATCTGTAACAGCACTACTGAGGACATGATATGTAACTGGCACTACTGGGGACATCTGTAACAGTACTACTGAGGACATGATATGTAACTGGCACTACTAGGGACATCTGTAACTGCACTACTGAGGACATGATATGTAACTGCCACTACTGGGAACATCTGTAACAGCACTACTGAGGACATGATATGTAACTGGCACTACTGGGGACATCTGTAACAGCACTACTGAGGACATGATATGTAACTGGCACTACTAGGGACATCTGTAACTGCACTACTGAGGACATGATATGTAACTGCCACTACTGGGAACATCTGTAACAGCACTACTGAGGACATGATATGTAACTGGCACTACTGGGGACATCTGTAACAGCACTACTGAGGACATGATATGTAACTGGCACTACTGGGGACATCTGTAACAGCACTACTGAGGACATGATATGTAACTGGCACTACTGGGGACATCAGTAACAACACTACTGAGGACATGATATGTAACTGGCACTATTGGGGACATCTGTGACAGCCCTACTGAGGACATGATATGTAACTGGCACTACTGGGGACATCTGTAACAACACTACTGAGGACATGATATGTAACTGGCACTACTGGGGACATCTGTAACAGCCCTACTGAGGACATGATATGTAACTGGCACTACTGGGGACATCTGTAACAACACTACTGAGGACATGATATGTAACTGGCACTAATTATCTTAAGACAATGATTGCTTGGCATTTAAATTCAGTATCTGCGATAGTACACATGTTTTGAAATCTTGTTTTATGCACAAATAAATTATATTTGTGTGTATTTTTTGTGGTTAATGTGTTTATAAAGCATACATGCAAGTTACCTCAAGATACATCATTGAAATATGAAAATATTCTGAAATACGGGATAATCCATTATCCAAAATTCTTCTGGTCCCGAGCATTTTGCATAAGGGATACTCAACCTGTATCAACATGAATATGTTCACATGGTCATAATGTCAACTTTGATGAAATATCAACATGATAAGAATGCCAACGAAAACAGCGTGTGGCATTGCTGCAGCTTCACCTATCTGACAGCGGACCTACAGCGGTTCCAGCAACGTCTTCTGAGTCAGGCTGTCATGGAGAACATAAGTAACCCTAATGTCTAGCCCTCCTCTCCTGCAGCCTAACTCTAACCCTCCTTTCCTGCAGCCTAACTCTAACCCTCCACTCCTGCAGACTAACTCTAACTCTCCCCTTCTGCAGGCTAACTCTAACCCTCCACTCCTGCAGACTAACTCTAACCCTCCCCTCCTGCAGCCTAACTCTAACCCTCCACCTCTGCAGCCTAACTCTAACCTTCCCTTCCAGCAGACTAACTCTAACCCTCCACTCCTGCAGCCTAACGCTAACCCTCAGCTCCTGCAGACTAACTCTAACCCTCCACTCCTGCAGACTAACTCTAACCCTCCACTTCTGAAGCCTAACTCTAACCCTCCGCTCCTGCAGACTAACTCTAACCCTCCACTCCTACAGACTAACTGTAACCCTCCACTCCTGAAGCCTAACTCTAACCCTCCACTCCTGCAGACTAACTCTAACCCTCCCCTCCTGCAGACTAACTCTAACCCTCCCTTCCTGCAGACTAACTCTAGCCATCCCCTCCTGCAGACTAACTCTAACCCTCCATTCCTGCAGACTAACGCTAACCCTCCACTCCTGCAGACTAACTCTAACCCTCCACTCCTGCAGACTAACTCTAACCCTCCCTTCCTGCAGACTAACTCTAACCCTCCCTTCCTGCAGACTAACTCTAACCCTCCCCTCCTGCAGACTAACTCTAACCCTCCCTTCCTGCAGACTAACTCTAACCCTCCCCTCCTGCAGACTAACTCTAACCCTCCACTACAAGCAGAATGTTGACATTTTACATATTGATATTGTTAACATGCTGACATTACAAGAATGTCGTCATCATAACTGTCGACATTGTGGTCTCCATATAGTAACTCCATCCTAGTCCGCACCATATCATATACAATTTTAAATAATCTGCAGCCAACTCCTGTTGTTAGTTTGATCAATGTATTTTGCTAAGGGGCATAACCGCTGCAATAACAAACAATAGTGTATTTAGTATGAACTGAAGCACGCACGTTCTTTTCGGTGAATCTTCTGTAGGAACAGCGATCCATCTTTGGGAAGGAACATTTCAGTCGTTTACTGGTGGGTGCCCACAAATTCTCTCCTGGAAGATTGATGGTAACACTAACGTCTGCACTGTTAGTCGCAATCTGTTCTGCCCGAGATACAAGTTATGTCATTTATCTGTTTGCATACAAAAACAATGCATTGGTGTAGAGCTGTACCATTATCATGTAAGTTCCCTTATGTGCAGCATATACAGCAGAGGTGATACAGCAACCCGCTGGAGGTCATCTATATACTCAGTGCCTTTGCAAGGGACCACTCCGGTGCTTACCCTCCCCCCGGGCGCTGTACAGGGGGAGGTGTGGGCGGTGATTGTGGCAGCAAGCTGCCGCTGCGTTCCGGGGGGGCAGGGGACACTCCGGGGTGCTCACCCACCTCGGATGCTGTACACGGGGGGGGGGGGGGGATGGGGGGGGTGCCGGTGATTGCAGTGTGTTGGGGGGGGGGGGGGGGCGATGCTCACCATCAAATGATTTTTCCTCCCTTTGCAGCTACAAGTCTACACTTACTTTGATCCTGCACGGCGATGGACAAAATGGGGGTGGGCACTGATGGTAGGTGTCATCACCCACCTGCCCTGAGTTGGCATGGGCACGGCTGTGTTTGCAGGTTTACAGCCAGCGTTTTCA
This sequence comes from Crinia signifera, assembly GCF_055691185.1. NCBI lineage: Eukaryota > Metazoa > Chordata > Amphibia > Anura > Myobatrachidae > Crinia > Crinia signifera. The sequence continues at coordinate 280,874,829 of NC_139220.1, read as the reverse complement.
TGGGCGGGTGCAATGCTTTGGTGGGCATGCCCAAAAAATGCTTGGCGTACCCCAGTGACTGTGCCCCTCCCACCCCCGGCATTCCCATCATTTAACGAATGTCCCAGTTAGTGTAAAAGTCGCTGAAGGCATTCACTCCAGGGGTTTGCGCAGACCCCCACCAACAGGAACAGATTTGGACCTGTGCTAACAGGTCTGAATCGGCCCTGAAATGCGGACCCTACAATCCCAGCTGGCTAAAGGGGAACCCCCTAAATCCCTGGCAGCAATACAGCACACTCCAGAACTCTGGTGTTTGTCTGCCAGCGGTGCCAGCTAGAACAGTGATATCATTCAGCTCAGGACGTTCTTGATTACAATGTCCGGGTACATTGCTGGATACATCATGTACAGGGCACTGGAGGAACGCATCTGTGAACAAAATGGAATGGATCATTAGGTTAACAGTGTCTGGGTCGACAGTCAGTACAGATTCCATCGCCAGCCCCCGCCAGCCATGCGATGCGACGGAGCTCCCCGCAGCCGTCCGCTGCCTCCCCCTCTGCCATCGCCGGTCCTCACTGCCACCCGACCCCCCCTAACCCTGCTCGTTCCCTGAAGCGGAGACGGGCAGGGTCCCACCGCCCAGCCGCTGAGAGACTGGGACACGCGTGCGCATGAGGCGCACACGCGTCCCAGTCTGATGGAGTGCCTCTCAGCCGGCTCTTGCCAGCGGGGACATTCTGGCGAGAACCGGGCATCTGTAGGTCAATCACTATTGGTCAATGGGCAGAAGGTCGACACATACAAAACATGTCGACATGCATTAGGTTGACATGGTCAAATGTTGACATAATGAAAAGTTTGACATGGAAAACGTCGACTTGGGAAAAGTTCAACATGAGTTTTTTGGTGTCTGTGTCGACATGGACACTGTATTAACCCTTTCAGGTCCAACATCTAGTCAGGTTCAACAGCGCTAGCAGCAGTTTCAATGGTGAGACACTTAAAAATAAGAACATTAACATCGGTCAACATTCAATGTAGACCATTTTTTAACAATAAAAAAAACCTTTCCATTAATTTAAACATTTACACCAGACTGTTTGAATTGCAAAAAAAGAATTTGGACTGCAAATGGTTAATGTACTGCATCGCCCCTCACATGTCTTGCTGCATATGCTTCAGCCAATGCTCTGATGTCCCTCTTTGCCAACTGGGATGGTAAAAACTGAACAAGTCAGCTTGTGTTGACGTTTTGACCATTTGTCGACATGAGTTTTTCACGGATTTATGTGTCTATGTTGACATGGACACCATATTAGTTTACTGCGTCCCCTCGCATACCGATCTGACTGCCCCTTTCTACCAAACCCACCTGACTGCTCCTTTCTACCATACCAATCTGACCGCTTCTTTCTACCACACCCACCTGACTGCCCCTTTCTACCAAACCCACCTGACTACCTCTTTATGCTTCCTGCTCTGAATCTGAATCCAACTTTCACCCAACCTGAAGCTCTCTGGCCCTTTTATGTTTGTTTCTGGGACTATGAAATAACCAGACCTGGACAAGACCCCGGACCGGACATCAAAATGTGCAGTCCGGAGTTTGTAGTGTCCGGTCCAGGGGTGCCCCGTCCTGGGGGTGTCTTGTCCGGGGGGGATGCCTGTGATAGCTTTCACCAGGGACATGGGGAGGGTGAGATTACAGCCTCCCCATGTGGTCCGGACATTACCGGTTTTTGCTACATGCCCGGACCATACAGGGAGGCTTTATTCTCTCCCTCCTCCTCTACCTGGTGACAGCTTTCACCTGAAGGCTCCCCCCCCCCCCCCCAGACAGGACACCCCTGCACAGGACACCCTCCGGGGTCCAGGGTTTTGTCTGAGTCCATTTTTTTGTACTACTGTGCGTGTGAGCTTTCAGTGTCAGGAGCTGAATTAGAAATTCTGTGGATGTGCATTTTTACAGCTACCAGGTAAGCACTGAGGCAGCCTGTGCATTGCTGCTGTTATTCCCCTTACATCTGGCCGCTCTGCCAGTCTCAGGGCTAAGTGATGGGATCCTCTCCATGTGTCTGGCCAAGTCGAACAACTCTTGCCAAATGTTACTTGGGCCATGGGGACAATCAGTGCCATCAGCAGATGACTACAAAGACCATCTGAGTTCATCTGGAAATGGGATTGACCAGACACAACTTTGGTGGGACTGTTATCAGGAATAATGTTCCTTTATGCTCCTGCATAATACAGCTGGAAGCCAGGTAGGGCGGTCACCGACCTGAGCCAGTGGTCTGACCAGGAATCCTGGACTTTTCTTTGCATTGTAACTGCATACATCACTGATCTGAATAATATAAAGCTCTCAAGAAAGTGAATGCATAGGATTACCACAGTAATTGTGGAGATGTTTCATGCAGTTGTTGCACCACTTCAGTTTTTCAGGTATTTCATTTAGTTTAGTAATTCATAAAAATGTCATATATATATATATATATATATATATATATATACGTTAGTGAAGATGGCTGGCACTCCCAGGTATATACTCAAGTCCAATTTGCGCGGTGCCTTCCACGGGGTGAAAGATAATTAGAGCAATAGTCGGCGGCACTCGCTTCAAAAAAATACACTGACAAGAAGTTTTCAGTGGTATGACATGTTTCGGTTATTAAACCGTCCTCAGATACAAGTGACAACATAAAACAATCTTACCTTTATAGAAGTGTATAGATAGACCTCCACCTCCTTCACCACGTTAAAAACGGAAGTACTGTATTCAGTGTTACATCTGAAACCTTCCATACACCAAAGTGAAACACCATACAAAATTGCCAAGGTTCCAGCAGGTAAATCTTCAAGGGAAACATTCATAGTAAATAAACAAATCAGATGATGAAAAGCAGACATACATGAATAGTTAATGTATTAAGTACTAAACTTTATAAAAAGCAATTATAACTGAGAAGCTCATTAAGTCCATACGGTGTCATCGTTTTAAGTCGATGAATCCACTGCATCTCTTTTTGTAAGAGGAGCCTGTCACGGTCTCCTCCCCGTCTATTCTCTGCCACTTGATCTATCATTAGATATCTTAGGTTTGATAGATTATGCTTGCATGCCAGGAAGTGCTTGGCCACAGGTTGGTCAACTATCTTCCCCTCCAGGGTGAGTTTAATGGCACTCCTATGTTGTCCCATACGCTCACGGAATTGACAAATCGTTTTTCCTATATAGTACATACTGCACGGGCAGATTATGCAATATATAACATATCTGCTTGTGCATGTTAAAGCTTGTTTAATCTTGATCTTATAGCCTGAATGGGGATGTGTTATATAGTTCTGGGCAAGCAGATGACTACATGTAGTGCACCCTAAGCACTTATAATTCCCCGGTTTACGGGACAAGAAGTGCACAGGTGCTGTAGGTCCAAGATCCGATACGTCCGTACGAACCAATATATCCCTCAGATTTCTCCCTCTCGTGTAGCAAGGGAGTAAGCGACGTCCTTTAAATCCTTTAAGGTCTGGATCAGCTGCAATGACAGGCCAGATTTGTTTGGCCATAGTGGTAATTGCTGAAGTTTCTGTGGAAAAGTTATTGATCCAAATAATTGAGTCCTTGCTTTTATCAGGTTTATGTGTGACTCCATATTTAGGTTGTAATTTGGCTTTAGTTCTTGCACTAGTCAGAAGTCTCTTAGTGTACCCCTTCTCCAGAAATTTTCTCTCCATTAGATCCAATTGTTTCTCCTCTTCGAGTGGATCACTACAGATGCGGTGAACTCGCAAAAATTGCGAGTATGGCAATCCTCTTTTTAGAAATATTGGGTGATGACTGGAGTAAGAGAGTAGACTGTTGCAATCTGTCAATTTGCTGTAAAGTGTTGTAGTGAACTGTCCTTCTGAGATCGCAACTTGGACATCCAAGAATTGAATACATTCCTCCTGTATGTTAAATGTAAATTTAATGTCCATATCTGCTGCATTAATGGTGTCCAACATTTCAATCAGTTGTTCTTTGTGTCCTCGCCATAGAAAGAAGATATCATCGATAAATCTTGTATATAATTCGATGTTCATATGATTTTTGTGTTTAAAGAACAACTCTTCTTCTACAACAAACATGAACGCATTGGCGTATGTCGGTGCCATCGCCGCGCCCATAGCACACCCTAGTGCTTGTAGATAAAACGATCTATCAAAGATGAAGAAATTTCTTTCTAGTACCAGACGCAGTAATTCTAGAAAAAATGGTAGATGTGGGCCTTCATACCGGGGGTTATCCTCAAGCAGCACTTTGACTGCCTGGATACCTCTACTGTGCGGGATATTGGTATAAAGACTAACCACATCTACCGTGCACAGTAGGGTACCTGGTACCACTGGGCCATACATTCTCAATTTTTCAAGGAAAGATGTAGTATCCTTTAAATATGTTGGTTTATGTTGGACCGGAGCTTGCAGATAGAAATCTAAATATTTAGCGATCTTGTAAAATAGTGAGTCTCTGGCAGACACTATGGGGGACATTTACCAAAATGGATTCGTAGAAAAAAGGTGTATTCGTAGGGAGAAATACACCTTTTTTTTACGAATTTGTATTTTCGGGATTTACAATCCCAAAAATACAACAATTCGTAGTCCTAAAGATGGAACATTCGTATTTGTAGTTACAAATACGAATGCCCTACACCATCGATAGGATACGACAGAAATCACCATTCAAAAGAATGGTGGTTTCTGATTTACTAAGCAGCCGTACTGACAATACGGCTGCTTAGTGGTGTGAAACACCCACGCAAATACGACAGGAAAATAGAACACCATTTTCCTGTTCTATTTGCGTTTTTGCCTGCACGGATCAGTCAGATCCGTGCAGGCTACAGTGTAAAAAAATAGAAAAAAAAATAAATTAAAAAAAAAAACGGCGTGGGGTCCCCCCACAGCCGAAACCAGCACCAGGCTGACAGAGCCTGGAGCCGGTAATTAAAAATCAGGGAACCCGACAAATAGGGGTTCCCTGATTTTTAACAACCAGCCCCAGGCTCCTGCTCCGGGGCTGGTTCCCAAAATACGGGGGACAAAATGACTAGGGGTCCCCCGTATTTCAAGAACCAGCCCCAGGCAAAACCAGCCAGCGGGTAATGCCACAGCCGGGGGGAGACTTTTTATGCAAGTCCCCCCGGCCAAAGCATTAACCCTACCGACCAGTCAGCCTGGCCAGGGGCCCTGGGGGAGTGGGGACCCCCCCAATAAAGGGGTCCCCCCCCTCCAGGACTTACCTGACCAGGCTGAAGCCTGGTGCTGTCCTCGATGCCCCTGGGCGGTGGGCATCGAGCTGATGGTTTTGTGTAAAAAATAGAATAAAAACCATTGTTTTTTACTGTGGCACTACAAGTGCCAGCAAGCCTCCCCAGCAAGCTGGGACTTGGATAACCACAAGTCCCAGCCTGCTGGGCATTAAAGGGCCCGCTGGGTCTTGTAGTGCCACCGTAAAAAAAATAGTTAAATAAAACACACTGACACCCGTTTTAAATAAAAGTTTAATACACACATTACATACATACTGATACTTACCTTTCTTGATCCCGTAGGTAGCCCTGGTCCTGATGTCCTGTGTCGTCCTCCAGGTCCATGTCGGCTGTCTGCGTCGTCCTCCAGGTCCATGTCGACGGTCCGTGTCGTCCTCCAGGTCCATGGCGGTGTCCGGGTCCGAAGAAATCCATGTTGGAGCTGTGGAAGGAAATCCTACTCACCTGTTCCTGCGCTGAAGAAGTCTTCTCTTGATCCGACGTAGTCCAGGTAATCTTCCTGCTGTCGCCGGTCCCCGCTGTCTCCGCTGTCCGTGCATCGCGCTGAGGAGAGATGCTGAAGTTTCATATTCGGCGCCTCTCCTCAGACTGAATTCTATTGGCCGCCTAGCAGGCCAATCAGGAGCCGACTTTCTCGGCTCCTGATTGGCCTGCTAGGCGGCCAATAGAATTCAGTCTGAGGAGAGGCGCCGAATATGAAACTTCAGCATCTCTCCTCAGCGCGATGCACGGACAGCGGAGACAGCGGGGACCGGCGACAGCAGGAAGATTACCTGGACTACGTCGGATCAAGAGAAGACTTCTTCAGCGCAGGAACAGGTGAGTAGGATTTCCTTCCACAGCTCCAACATGGATTTCTTCGGACCCGGACACCGCCATGGACCTGGAGGACGACACGGACCGTCGACATGGACCTGGAGGACGACGCAGACAGCCGACATGGACCTGGAGGACGACACAGGACATCAGGACCAGGGCTACCTACGGGATCAAGAAAGGTAAGTATCAGTATGTATGTAATGTGTGTATTAAACTTTTATTTAAAACGGGTGTCAGTGTGTTTTATTTAACTATTTTTTTTACGGTGGCACTACAAGACCCAGCGGGCCCTTTAATGCCCAGCAGGCTGGGACTTGTGGTTATCCAAGTCCCAGCTTGCTGGGGAGGCTTGCTGGCACTTGTAGTGCCACAGTAAAAAACAATGGTTTTTATTCTATTTTTTACACAAAACCATCAGCTCGATGCCCACCGCCCAGGGGCATCGAGGACAGCACCAGGCTTCAGCCTGGTCAGGTAAGTCCTGGAGGGGGGGGACCCCTTTATTGGGGGGGTCCCCACTCCCCCAGGGCCCCTGGCCAGGCTGACTGGTCGGTAGGGTTAATGCTTTGGCCGGGGGGACTTGCATAAAAAGTCTCCCCCCGGCTGTGGCATTACCCGCTGGCTGGTTTTGCCTGGGGCTGGTTCATGAAATACGGGGGACCCCTAGTCATTTTGTCCCCCGTATTTTGGGAACCAGCCCCGGAGCAGGAGCCTGGGGCTGGTTGTTAAAAATCAGGGAACCCCTATTTGTCGGGTTCCCTGATTTTTAATTACCGGCTCCAGGCTCTGTCAGCCTGGTGCTGGTTTCGGCTGTGGGGGGGACCCCACGCCGTTTTTTTTTTTAATTTATTTTTTTTTCTATTTTTTTTACACCATGCAGCCTGCACGGATCTGACTGATCCGTGCAGACTGCTAGAAATAATTCGTATTAGCAGCCGTATATACGGCCGCTAATACGAATCATTACACCATCGGAGGGTTACAAAGCAGTCGTATATGACTGCTTTGTAACTGATCCTCCGGAACACGACTTTGCATACGACTTAAACAGTCGTATGCAGTCGTAGGGAAAATACCAATACGAAAAACTAGGTTTTTCATATTGGTAAATTTCCCCCATAGGTCTGCCCGGTGGATTGACACTATTTTTATGCAGCTTAGGTAAACTGTACAAAATAGGGACTTTGGGATGTTTTTCCAGTAGGGCCACTTTCACCCGTTCAGTAATGACTTTGTTTAGCACAGCACTTTCCAGAATTGCAGTCAACTCTGATGAAAACTGTATTGTAGGGTCACTGTCAAGTTTAATATATACATGTGGATCATTTAACTGACGATAGATCTCATTTTTGTAATCGACCATATTCTGCACAACTATCGCGCCCCCTTTTAGATCGCTAAATATTTAGATTTCTGTGCAGTGTGTCGTTTATTTGGAGTGCCTCCACACCAAGCTCTCTCTCTCTATATATATATATATATATATATATTAATACAACGTAACTTATGTTGCTGTGAAATGTGAGTTACCAGGTGCATGGGATCCAGCCCAGGAGCATTAAGCACATTGTAGGCTGCAGGGACGTGCCAGCCTCTATATATGACCGTGAGACCATATTGGACAAAACTTTATCTATGTCTCTATGTGAACCATTTTTGTGTACTAGCTATGACATGGGGCACTGTGGGGCCCATTCATCTTCACTTCATGTAAATATCTCTGTAAATCCTCCTGTATAACCTCTGAGCGCACCTGTAGGTGAGAATAATGCACCCGTCCTCACTTTTCTATGTATTCTCTAGAGTGAGGGTTCAGCAGATTTGGGTTGTAAAATCCTAAGGTCATTCAATGTGTAGATATTATGTATTAACACTTACTGAACCAGTGCCTATCCATGTATTTTCTCCTTTTACTACCCTAGCTATTACCTACACACTATTGGAGTTATTCTGGTTCACTCCTTCTGGCAAATTCCGGTACTTGTGTAGTTTCACGGCGACAGTTACGTAATCAGAGTAGCGTCCCTGTCAGAATCAGCGTAGTGTTCCAGCGGCCAACTTAGTCAGCATAGTCAGCGTCCCTGTCAGTATCAGCGTCATGTTCCCGCCCGTTCGCAGCTAGCCGGAGCTTGCGTAGTTAGCGTAGTCAGTCAGCGTTACGCAGTTAGCGTAGTCAGTCAGCGTTACGCAGTTAGCGTAGTCAGTCAGCACTTATTACATTGTGTGGGAACCATTGACCATTTTACCCTGCCTGACATGACAGGTGTGAATGTGTTCCTGAAACACCCCCACTATCCACGCCAGCCCAAAGCGGTTTTTATACAGTGTGGCGAGCACAGCGAGTCCAATATCAGAGTGCAATCTGGGCTCACACATTTCGTTGTGCTTTGACAACTTTTTCAAAGGACTCTGATATGGACTTTGGACTACACTCTACATTTCACTTGGACCAGCTCTCCCACCTGATTCTCCCATTTTTTGTACAATCCTACTTTCCAATACCATCTGGACTATCCATATTGGGATACCACCTGCCAATATTGGAGCCTATCCCGATTAGGAGACAACAACATACTGTCTTTCCTAAGTGGACACAAGATAAACTGCATCCACCCAGGTATATGGACACCCACCACATCAGTCATAAATATGGATACTAAGGGAGACTCTACTTAAACATTCAGAGGAGAGTGCAATAGGAACAAGTGAGATGAAGTATATTATTATATTGTCTAACTGAGTGCATTTTAAATACCCCATGTTTATGCACAATTTGATTATCTTATGTGTTTATGTGATTTTTTTTAGAATAAACCATTTTTATGTGATACCCAATTGATCATAACTTTTTATTATTGCTGATATACAGTAGTATTAAGCGCTCCACCCCAACCTTTCTTATTTTGTTTCCTTGCAGGGAAAATACTGACTGCTTTATTTTTACACTGCAATATAGATCTCACTTTGTAGTGAAGGTAAAGTAAAACCCCACCCAAATCTAACTCTCTCTGCACAAGTAACATCTACCCCACCTGCAGTGCACATGGCTTTGTCCATTTGAGAAGGAATTTGCCAGAAGGAGTGAACCAGAATACCCCCCTATATCTTCTCTTCCCTCTATATTGTGTGCTCTTCTCATCCCCTCTACATTGTACCCTGTCCTCATACTACCCCCTACATTGTACCCTTTCCAAATACTACCCCCCAACATTGTACCCTTTCCAAATACTACCCCCCTACAATGTGCCCTTTCCAAATACTACCCCCCTACATTGTACCCTTTACAAATACTACCCCCTTACATTGTACCCTTTACAAATACTACCCCCCTACATTGTACCCTTTACAAATACTACCCCCCTACATTTCATTCTTTGTGCATACTACCGCTCTTCATTGCACCCTTTCCAAATACTACCCCCTTACATTGTACCCTTTCCAAATACTACCCCCTACATTGTACCCTTTCCAAATACTACCCCCTTACATTGTACCCTTTACAAATACTACCCCCCTACATTGTACCCTTTCCAAATACTACCCCCCTACATTGCACCCTTTCCAAATACTACCACCTACATTTCATTCTTTGTGCATACTACCGCTCTACATTGCACCCTTTCCTCATATTAGAGATGAATGGAGATGCTGCATCTTATGGGAGCGTCTGCTCTTTGTTCTCTTCTTATGGGAATGTCACAGGACTGATGTGATCATGTCATTGATACAGTAGCATACAAAGTAACTCAGACAGGAAGCCATACCCAGATGGAGAAACTGCACCGCATGGAAATGAACCAAGTAGTTATATATTTCAGCATCTACATAAGCAGACTCTCCTTGCGCATTTGGGCACATGGATGTACACCAGGGTAGGTTGACAGAAAATGGGGCATGTCGGCTAAAGCTACGTCATCAGATGCAGCTTCGCTGTTCCCGGCAATGGAGACCGATGGTCTCGCGGTTGATTCATTGTTGCAGCTTTGGATGCAGCAGTGGATTACAGAAGACAGCAGCGGTGGACTATTTACTTAACATAACGTCATCCATCTGCTCACAAGGGTTTAATGCTTCTTCTTTTTATTTTTTTACAGGTGATTTCTACCCAGGGTTTTGGACATTTTACTCTATTATATCACAGTCCAGTATATAGAAACTATCATCTGCTCTGATTTAGATACTGAAATGTATGGAATTCAGTGGTTGCAGTCACTTGGGTTGGAAATGGGGAACACATGTATTTATCTGCCCTAAGGCTGTACTCTGCTGCATAGAGACAGATTTCTACAGCAGCTTAGTGACCAGCCAAATACACATACCATTACTGACCAACAGATAGAAGCTGCTGCACACATTCACTATACAGGACAATCTCCCCCCGTTACTCTCAGGGGATATTCTCTGCCTTGCTATTGACTATCCACTTCTTTATCCTCTTCTCAATCCTATGTGTACCCTTGCAGTCTGACCTTGGGAAGGTCAAGATAATTGGAGCAGACACACGTACACACAAACGTGCGCACACACACACACACAGGACTAATATAAAACAATGGGGCAGATGTATTAAGCCTTAACAACAGATAAATGCAAGGGTGATAAGGAGAGATAAATGTCCAGCCAATCAGCTCCTAACTGACTTTTTTCAAACACAGCCTGTAACATGGCAGTTAGCAGGTGATTGGCTGGACGTTTATCTTTTTTATCACCCTTGCATTTATTTCTTGCTAAGGCTTAATACATCTGGCCCAATGTGTCCAATACAAAATTACTTTCAGTCTGTACGATTGGCAGCTCCTCCAGGTAGATCCCCAGTCTGCACATGTTCTAGAATAAAACACACACACAAGGGCGTTTATTTACTAAGATCGGAGTCGTATTGAAGATGGGATGTTGCTATGGGCAACCAATCAAATGTTATCTATTTTCTATAAGGTGGTAAATACAGAAGTAGATTCTGATTGGTTGCTACGGGCAATATCCTATATTCAATAGAACTCCTATCTTAGCAAATAAACCCCAAGATGAGCACCAGGAGGTGCCTATAGTGCAGTATTTAAAATACACTCCAAAATCAATTACAAAGTCAATGATTATGCGTATCTTGTATCTGAGATCTATGATGTGTCATTGCTGCTCCGAACCAGTCTCCTTCTGAATAGCACCAGATAGGTAGAAGCACTTTTGCTTGTTATAAATAGACCCATGTACCAGAAGCATCCAAGATAACCAGACAAGCGCTCATTGTGTCTTATTCAAATAAATAGTTTAATCATTTTATCATGGTATAAAAATACTATTATTTAACACATTCTTTAAGCAGTATAACCCCACTCTGGCGAGATGGTAGCAGCCTCTTGTCTCACACCACTACATCATACTTGCCTACCTGACTCTCTCCCTCAGGGAGAAAATGCTCTGTTCCTGGACTTCCCTGGTAATGTATGATTGCCATCACCTGTGGTGGGACACCTTTACCTAGCTCCCCACAGGTGATGGCAATCATACATTACCAGGGAAGCACCGCTGATTTTGAAAAGCCTTGCCAGACACTGACTGGCTGAGCATCCGACCAATCAGCGCCCGGGCAGTCTTTTCAAAATCAGCAGCGCTTCCAGCCTGGCAAATAACGATTCAAGTTCCCAGCCGCCGCTGCCCAGATCCCCGCCACCCACCGTCGCTGTAGCAGCTCCCCGGGACAGTGCCATCTTCCCCATTGGGGTGGGCCCCTAGAATTCTTGGGCCCCTAGGCAACTGCCCATTAAGCAATGGGAAAGACGTCACTGAGTGTCATAACCCTAACCTTCAGCTCCTGCCATTGGTGCTCAACCCTAAAACTACCCTAACCATCCATTTCGGTATTCTAACCCTAACCATCCACTTCCTTATTATCCTGCAGCCGTGCAATGGCTTTTGGGGGTTTCCGGCCAGGTTGCACTATTTTATTATGGTAAAAATGTTCCATAATTGGTGTCAGAAGCTTCATGCTGCTATATGTATCCTTTTTTTTTCACCCCAGGCACTGACCTGTAAGCCTGTATGGTTGAAACTCTAATTGGTGGCTGTAACTTAACTAGTCCAAAGGTTTAAAAGTAAAATGTGCACCAGCCCACACACAGCCAATGAGCTTTTTGTGTCTACTGCCCTCTGTCTGGTTCCATAATCACAGCAGTAAGAATTCCATGACAGCCATGAATGGGAGGCTTGTAGCCAATCCTGGTCCTGATTGGATGACTTTTCAATACCACAATGTTGACATTGTTCACACTATCAACATCTGAACTGTCACAATGTAAAATGATGCCAGCTGGACCATGTCAATATTCTCATGTCGACAATAAAAATATTAACATGATGACTTTCAACCAATCATATTTAACCCAGCTGAACCTGTAATTGGACACAAGTGTAAAGTATATTTTGTTCATATTAATGGTCATGAAATACTGCCAACATTATACAAGCCCCTATTACAGCATCTAGTAACACACAACAGGGGTCTATGGGGTAATTCAGACCTGCTTGCTAGGCTGCGTATATTCCCCTCGCTACACTGTGAGCAGATGTGTACGCTTACACGTCCGACCGCAAGTGTCCACAGAGGAAAAATCATTTGATGGTTACTCACCATCGAATGACTTTTCCTTTGTTCACAGCAGAAAGGTAACTCAGGATTTTTCTGCTTCACATTCTTGTCTAAATTAGGGGCGGGTGCTGATGTCATGTGACTTAATCCGCCCATGAAACTCCGGGTGTCCACCCCGGAACACCCCCCTGCTTGTCAATAAAGCAGCGGTTCCCCGGCGATGGAAAATATTGCCGAAAGCACTTGCAGCAGGGGACTGCACATACGCATTGCGCAGGGCCGCCATCAGGGGGGTGCTGAGGGTACAACTGTCCTGGGCCCCGCCTCTCTAGCAAAGAGGAGAGGACCTAGCCATTCTGTTGCACCCCCCCCCTCCCCCCCGGGCCGATGGTTGCCCATGGCCAGCTTCCAGGGGCGGATCCAGGATAAAATGACAAGGGGGGCACCATGATAAAAGAGGGCTTAGGTGGGGGAGGGGCGGTGTTAGTGGTGCCAGTGTACATGCTAAGAGAGCGGCAGAGAGAGGGTGGGAATGGGATTAAAAATAGGCCCTGGCATTTAAAGTACGCAGGCCCACCATGGCAACAAAAGTGAATGATGTAGTTGTGCGTGCGCCGAAGGCGCGCTCCGGGAAAGGGGGTGTGGCCACTCAACAGGGGGCATGTCCTTGAGTGTAGTGTACAACACCATATACAACTTCTACACATTATGCAACAAAATACTAGACCCCATTATACTTGCCCCTTACACATCATGCCAAATGGAATGAGCCAAAATTCACATAATTCCACATGGATTGAGTCAAAATTCACATAATGGCACACGGATTGAGCCAAAATTTACATAATAACACACAGATTCAGCCAAAATTCACATAATGCCACATGGATTGTGTCAAAATTCACATAATGCCACACGGATTGAGCCAAATTCATAAAATGCCATATGGATTGAGCCAAAATTCACATGATGCCACATGGATTGAGCCAAAATTCACATAATGCCACACGGATTGAGCCAGAATTCACATAATGCCACATGGATTGTGCCAGAATTCATAATACGCTTCATAAACAGGGACATTGTCCACCAAAGGCGCGCATTAAACATTTACACCATAATGTCCATTACACGTTAAGTTACACGCCAATGACAGGGGGGGCACGTGCCCGGGTGCCCCCCCCCCCCCTGAATCCGCCACTGCCAGCTTCCCACCAGCCAGCTATATTTACAGCGATAGGCCGCAGGTTGCCCGCCGCACCAACCTCCTTGATTTGACTGCGGCAGGCCATGGGTTGTCCGCTGCCACAGCCTGCCGCACGCCACCCGCTAGCCTCCTGTCACACCACATTGGAACAGCAACCTGAGAGACCCACCGTCCTGAAGAGCAAGGAAGTGAGCAGCCTGTCTATGATGCTGGCTACAAGGGGAAAGGAAAACAGCACAGGAGGGGAGAAGGAGAGGGAGGGGAAGGGGAGAGGGGGCCCAGGGCCCTGTCTATTTTGACAGTCCCACGCCCCAAAATTTCTGAGGCAGCAATACGCATGTGCAGTCCCCCACAATCAGAGACAGGGCCAAATTCGCTGCTCAGGAGTACTGGGAATAAATAATGCACACTTCTTACTATAAAACTAGACACCAACAGTTAAGCATGATGTGTTAATATTTGTTTTATAAGATACATTACTCATTTCAAATGATTATTTAAGATTTTACACACCATAGAAAGTGTCCATTTCAATTACCGCCTCAGGCAGCATAGCAGCTAAGTGCACCACTGCCTCTGAGATTCATTTAACGTAGATTTCCTCAAACCCAGCCTCCCGCAGTAACCAGCAAACACAGATTTTACATTTCTCTCTATTTAACATACTATTAATCATTCAACAGATAACTAATTACCTCAAGGAAATGCTCCTTTGCTTTGTGTGTTATTTCAAAACCTGGGCTCTGGAGGAATGAGCTGAAGCACCTGAGATAGGGCAACCAGTTCATTGCCTCTCTCCCTTGTTGGAGTGTTAGCTCTTTGGCTCAACAGCCCCATCTTCTGGATATCAGCTGAAGCCTCTTAGTTAGCAGGCTGCAGTGCATACAGATTCCTCTGGTGCTAACCATGAACAGTGTTGCTGAATTAACCGCTTTTCTGCCTATGGCAGATTCCTGCAAATGCACTGTCCACATAACTGCACGTATTCAGCCAATGGGGAAAGGTTTTATCTTTTACTGCTGGGACATAAAACGAAGTCATGTGCTCCGTTGTGCATCAGCGGCCGGCTAGCTATTCAGTATATGGCAGCCTATAGCACAGGGTGTGCGCTGGCCGACTGCCAGACTGCAGCCTTATCTGCATTGTATCTGCAATGCATCAGTAGCTTAGGTGCAGGCCCTTGTCAGCTGGGACCGGAGACCCTGTGTCCTACAGTGTACAGTATGTAGATATGTATAGAATTAAATCTATCACCTACTAAAGATTCATATTAACCCCTCACTAACCAGACATTTCCTGTGTATACAACGTTCAGACTTAAGCAATGTTATTGTGTTATCTTATGCATACCTCCCAACTGTCCCGCTTTTCACGTGACCGTCCCAGTTTTTGGGGATGTTCCCGCATCCCGCCCGGTGCTGGCAGTGTCCCACGGCGTGTGCGGGGGGGTGTTTAATTGGGAGTCTCCCCAGCCTTAAGGGAATAGACGTTGTTTCATTCAGCGATGCAGGGGGAGGAAAACAGGGGTGTGGCCTGATGTCGCGGCATCCCAGTGAGACAACACCCACCTCAACAGGCCACGGCCTTTTTTCGTCATTCGCCGCGTGAATGTCCCGAGTGGGTAGAGACACATGTTGGGAGGTATGGCCTTGGCTGTGAGGGTAGCATGGAGCTCAGATACTTTATGCAGAACATGTGCAGCAAATATTACCGTGATATGCACCAATGCATCTATATAGTCATTCCTGCACATATCAAGGTAGACACCTCGTGGCTGACGCAGAGCGTGTACTACAGTATGTCAGCTTGTGGTCCTTCCCTCACAAAGGGGTACATTTACTAAGATGGGAGTTCTATTAAACTATTAAACATGGGATGTTGCCCATAGCAACCAATCAGATTGTATATATTATCTTCTAGGAGGTGCAACGTAACTACTGCACACAGATTTATCTTATGTGCAGCATGTCCGAACTCCGACTCGATGCGCCTGGGACTACATGGGACTACACATGACTAAACACATGATAGTTGGCCACTTTTCACCCGTTTCCATGTCCTGATTTGAATCAAGTGTTGGAATTCCAAGATTCTACCCAAGTTGTCTGTGGCTCAAATTCATTATGAGAGGGGTTTTGGAGCTGCTTTGATTAGAGGTTTGTGTGTTTGCTACAGTACGTGTTACACTGGGTAAAGTGCATCTTGCCTAGCAACAAAAATCCCATTTACACCATCCCAGAGTTGGTGCATCCTCACTTTGCCTAATACCTCCCATCAGCCATTGCAACGTTCTACTCCTCTGCCTGAGCTACATAAACCATTGCATTAATAGACAATAAGCTGTGTGCACTGGGACTTGTTGTGCTTTGTAAATGAGACATACAGTAGGTCTTGGATTATATTTAGGGCTTCTTGACATTAGACATTTGACAACAGCAAAGCAACAATTTGTAGAGATTAATACTAAGCCTTGAAAAGTGATAAAATGGAGAGTGATAAATCTCCAACCAATCAGCTCCTTCCTATCATTTTTCAAACACAGCCTGTGACATGGCAGGTAGGAGCTGATTGGCTGTTGGTTTATCACTCTCCATTTTATCACTTTTCAAGCTTAGTACACCTGGCCCTATATCTAATATCTTCTAGAAGGTGCAAAATAAAAACGAAATGGATTATGATTGGTTGATACATCCCATCTTAAATAGAACTCCCAGCTTAAAAATATACCCCTCAGAAGGTAACAGTCTGGTGAGCTCTGGTTCTCTTCTTCAAGTAACTAGGATTAAACTGTCTTTTTTATTTTATTTTATGCAATAGTATTGTAATTCTTTGCAAATCTGTTAACCCTTAAAGTGCCTCACTCTTTCAATGTCACTTTCCTAATGTTTCCCTGGTAGGCCTTCTTAGTTCCATTTCACCATTTTCCCTTGGGTTCTATCGTGGTTCCTTTATTATCCCCAGAAAAAAACTCCTAACTGCCGTATGGGGATGTGGCATTGGTATATGAGCAGGAAGCCCAATCAGAAGACACAGGAAAAGAGACCGTGGCTTCTGGCTGCTCCCTCTGCTTGTACATTTGCAACATTGTTTAATAAAATGGACCATATAAATACTTCATAATACAACAATGGAAGAGACCCAGGTACAGAAAAGTCTACATTGAGCAATCCATGTGGCTTCGGAAAAGGGATGGAGTTGGCATTTGCTTTCAGACCGCAAATGCAGGGTCGCACCAGGACTTTGAGTCCCAGTGCGACCCTGCATGTGCGGTCTGTTCAGATTGCATCAGCGAACGGCTGATCGCTGACATCATCCGAGGGTGCAGCGGAGCTTCAGAGCGTCATCAGGGGCGGGGGAGGAGGCAGCGTTTAGAGCTGGTGCTGCTCCAAGCGCCCTCCTCCTCCATAGTGTGAATGGAAAACCGTTTTTCTTGCCCCGATTAACCCGTTCACACCGCAAAGCAACACGGCAATGAACCGGTAAGAACCATTCTTTTTACCCAGTTCGTATTGCCGTATTGCTACCGGTTAGGTGTAACCGGTAACCCCTTTCACATCGCACCAATTACCGGCTCGAACTTAATATCATCTATTATTTATATGATGCCACCAGGATTAACAGTGGATGGGCACATACAGCAAAGTTCACTGTGAATGTTATACACAAGTTCCCAACTTTCTGAATATACATAATAAAATAATCTATAGGGGGACGGGCGCTGCTGCTAAAAGCTTATGTTTGGCAATTTTGTGTCGCAACCATAAACAGCTGAAAAATCAATAGCAAGTTTTGCAAATCATCTGTTTATGGAAATAATAAAACAAAGTTGACAATTTGTATAAATAGCACATTGTGCCTAGGATGCCAGTAACCACAGCCCTATCAGCGCCTTGTTTCTCCATAGCAGAACATTATGTAGGTCAGTCAAGTCTAGGACAAAAGTGAAATAAGGACAGTTGTGGGTATAACAAGCGGTGATTATAGAAACATTCTCGCCACGTCGGAGCGGGACAGAACGCTAAGATCGGGGGTAGAGTGTAAGCAGTCCGTCACGCTCTCCTTGTTCTCAAGGTCACAGATCCCAGCTTGTTCTGTAATACTTGTATTGATATTCTCAGCGTGCGGTTTTGCAGGACAAAAATGGATCTGATTAAATGCAGCCAAGATAATAAAAACCTTTCCCTAGAGGAAATGTATACCATGCTGCAATGGGAGGGTGGGGAGGCGGTTACTGCGCTACTGCCCGGCTCTATAAAAGTGCTTTTTTTTTCTGAAAGTTAATTTGATTTGATCAAAAGAAAAAATATACTTTATATTGATTTTTGTTATCATTAATGTTTTATCATTAACATCAGACTCCGCAAAACCTTTAAAGAGAAGGACTGAAGAGGTATAAGATGGAGTGTTGTGGGAAGACAGCCAATCTGGTGTGTGTTAGCCAGACTCCTACAGTGTGATTGGACAATGAGAGAGGGTGTGTCTCCTTGACCCTTCACTAACTGCAATGCTGAAAGCAGAGGACTGTTCATTCCTCCTTCATTATCAAGACAGGTGTGGATTGGCTCACGGACTAGGTAGACAGTCAATAGGTCGACACCAAAAGGTCGACATGCACTGAGGTTTTCAGGGTTTTTGTTGTTGTCTGTGTCAGATATCAAAACCCCCAATTAGTGTAGCGCATATATACTATAAGACAAATTGTAATGATAGTTATAGAGTTATGTTACCATCCAGGTACAAACCATGCTGCAAGGAATCACTGTATGCTAAGTGTAGGACTGCAGCCGCCTGCATTATATTAATGTACTGTAGGTGCAGTAATGCATCATAGCAGTTTTATGTCATGTGCAGTATTGCAGCACAGTATTGTATTACATGAGGTGCAGTAATGCATCACAGTATTGTATTAAGTGAGAGGCAGTAATGCAGCACAGTATTGTATTATGTGATGTGAGGGGAAGTAATGCAGCACTGTATTATATAATGTTGGGTGCAATAATGCTGTACTGTAATATTTTATGTGAAGTGCAGCAATGCAGCACTGTTTTATATTATGAGGTTGCAGTATTGCAAATGAGGTGTACAGTATAAATGGTTATGTAACATTTTCCAATAGGGAGTTCAGAGAAGTAATCATAAATATGTAGGAGGGTATAACACAAACACATAACTTATTCAAGGAAATTATAATCATTGCTAATGCCTTTACATGTTCCCTTTGTATTTGTATGGTGGAAATAAAAATTGTAACAATGATGAGAATGGTGGAATGCGTGCGGTGAGGTAAATGGCTGAAGAGTCCCTGGCAAGTACCAGAGCCAGATATGCACACAATATATAAGCCATGGGGTACATACCAGCATTATACACATGTGCAGCAGTATACACTGCTGGAGATTCGCTGAGTTTTAATAGGAGATGTGCAGAAAAGGTACCCAGGTGAGGCACTGCCTCACCTGCCATAGACTTTTTACTCCAGAATGTTGTCTGTAAAAATTATTTAAATGACAAAAATAAGAATTTTTTAAAATATTATTTGTATTTTTGATATACTTTATCAATTAAAAATGCCGGCATATACGCTAGTATGACAGGAGAGGCTGTGCCTCACCTGCCTCACCCCACCGCACGCCGGAATGCAAATGTTTGGAGGGGTCACATTTCAGTTAAATATTACGTGGTATGACCCCTTCTTCGTAAAGGGCTGGCAATAAGGCGCCACGGATGCCAAGCTCTAGTCACATCAAATCATGGTGGTGACTTAAACGCCCCAACTGACTGATATTAACATGGTGACGACTGAGACGTCCCATCTGACTAAGGCACAACCTAAAGCTGGGAAGTCTCACCACCCCTTCTCTGGCACGTGTGGACACTCCGCTGATGGTTATCCCACAGTGCTCCCCCCGCAAAGGCAGGACACCCCGCCGTCTTTACAAGGGGCAGTGCCTCCCGGCACCCTCTCAAGCCACAAGTGACCGCTGGACCGTGACGCCCTACCTCCCAAGTTCAGATAAAGGTAAATGTACCAATGAATTGACTATAAATTGAAATGCCAAAGGCAAGGGAGGGTGGGTAGAGCTAAAAGAACTTCTGCAAGAGGAAGTACTTCCTGTAAGCAGGGCCACCACTAGTAATTTTGGGGCCCGGGACTGACCTACAGTCCGCCCCCCCCACCGCAAAACACAACCCCCCCGCACCCGCACACCCCCCCTTCCGCGGAACTCAGCTCAGCTGACCTCGCTCTCGGTGAACACACAAGCCACAACACAGGCACAGTGCCGCCTGCAGAGTCCTATGTGAGCCCCTCTGTGTTCTATGCTCGGCGCTCTGCAGGCTGCACTGTGTAACGTATCGTGCATGCCTGGCTGGGGGTGGGGGGTGTCACTGTGGGCAGCTGCCCGGGCCCCTCCAGAGGCCGGGGCCCAGGACAGCTGTACCCAAAGCACCCCCCTGTCGGCGGCCCTGCCTGTAAGGACTTACCTATATACCCCTCTCCTAAGCTCACGCCCTAAGTTCACCCACAGGCTAACCAAAAAAAATGAAACTAACAAACTAGCAGTTATTAACTCCTTCCTGCAAACCCAAAAATGTAAGCCTCTTAAGTACGCTCTGGCTTAGGCAGCCCTCGCTTAATCTAAGTATGCACACCATCCCATGCAGCAGCAGCACGGACCCTGCACAGTGCAACCCAGCCAGTCTCTGTGGAAGAGAGACACTGATAGTTCCCCAGAACTCCCACAGATGTCATCCTCATAACACAGGGCTATTCTATAGCAGCTGTCATTGTGCACAGACAATCTATGATATGCAGATTAGTATAATATAGCAGCTATAATGACTTCCAGGTAATTCAGCTCAGACAGTAATGTTCTTGCAGGGTTTCGGTTCAGGCAATTAAAGGATGTAACTAAAATGAACTTTTTATTCTCAAATCCATGCAACAAATATACAGTCGCTCTGGGAGCTGCCATAAGGTGTCTCTATGTCGGCAAACTTTACGTTTCCCCTAAATGAACCCTGACCAGGGTTGGACTGGGCCCCCCGTGGGCCCAATTTCCTGGGGGCCTGCCTCTTTTTGGTACTATGGTGCATATCTTATATCTTATATAGTGCATTGCCATTATTAATCTGGGACATTACCATGCATGCACAAGCAGTATTTACTATATATACTTATCAGAGGGTCCAAACCATGGACTCTGTACAGGGGCATAAGTTCATCTCAGTCGCCCGGAGGCAAATATGTTAACAGTCACCTGTGCGTATCATCCCAGAGTCCAGCAGCATTGCTGAGTGGTACCAGACAAGAGTCATTCTGTCCCCTATTGAAGATGATAGCAGGGCTCCTGGTATAGAGCCAATTAACTACAGGTGTGCTGCATCCCTGCTGTGTACCCTGTGTTTCTGCAATGTTTCCTGTGTCCCTGCAAACCTGCAGTGTTCCCTCTGTCCCTGCCATCTACCCTCAGTAGAATAAGTCATGTTTCCTGTTTCCCTGACGTATTCCCTGTGACCCTGCTGTGTTACCTCTATGACTTCCGTATTCCCTGTCATGCTTCCTGTGTTTCTGACATGTTTCCTGCATCTTTGCCATGTTCTTTATGTCCCTGCAGGAAGCAGTTAGAATCCCTGCAGTCGGAATCCCGGCAGTCAAAATCCCGATGCCGGAATCACCAACCGCCGAAATCCCCACGCTTTCTCCCTCCATGGGTGTCCACGACAACCATAGAGAGAGAATAAATTAGTGTGGCACCGGGCCCGCAAGGAGGAGGGGGGGGGGGGGGGCGATCCACGTCCCCCCCCCTTGTCGGGATTTCGGCGGTCAGGATTCCAACCCCCGGGATTTCGTACCTATCCCATCCCTGCCACGTTCCGTGCATCCCTGCTGTGTTCCTCGTGTCCTTACCATGTTTCGCATATCTCCCAACTGTCACGCTTACCGCAGGAACGTCCCGATATTCGGGGACGTTCCCGCGTCCCGCCCGGGGCCGCCATTGTCCCGCGGTGGGGGGGACAGTTGGGAGCCCCCCCAGCTTGCCGAGAATAGACGCTGTGCGCATGCGCACAGCGTCTATTCAGCGCCGAAGAGCGACGAAAACGGGGGCGTGGTCGGAGTTCACGTCACCCAGTGAGGCCACGCCCCCTTTTCTCGAGACTGCGCCCCCAACTTCAAAAGTTGGGAGGTATGGTTTCCTGCTTCCCTTATGTATTTCCTGTGACCATGCCATATTCCCTGTCATGCTTCCTGTGTCTCTGACATGTTTCCTGTGTCTTTGCCATGTTCCCTATGTCCCTGCTGTGTTCCCTCTGGCCCTTATGCTTCCCTGATGTATTCCCTGTGACCCTGTAGTATTCTCTGTCATGCTTCCTGCGTCCCTAACATCATTCCTGCATATCTGCCATGTTCCCTTGTTCATGTCATTCCCTGCTGTGTTCCCTCTGGCCTTGCCATGTTTTCTGCATCCCTGTCATATTCCCTGTGTCCATGCCATGTTTCCTGTGTCCATGCTGTATTCCAGGGGTTCCCAATCTTTTTTGAATCACGGCACCCTAGAGTATCAGAATTTTTCCACGGCACCCCCAGGTGTAGAAAAATAAATATTAAATGAAGTAGATTGTGTTTCCTTATATATACTCTTTATTAAATTTCCGTTTAACCAAGTACAAGAAAACCGATCCATTCAATCATAAACATACTCTCAATGGATGGGTATCATTAAAAATTTAAGACAAAGAAGGAAAAAAAAAAAAAAAAAGAAACCATACAGTATACTACATATTCACTTTAGAGGTCTGGAGACAAAAACCGAGGGCTCTGTTACTCTTTTCCATATGCGGCTAGGGTATAATTAAATAATCAGTTGATTAAAGGAGTGAATAGTTAGTTAGGGGCAGAGGAGACTTGTTCATTACAACCTTGACCTGAGATGGTTATGTTCGCTGAAAATACATCTAGCATTATTGCAGTTAGCGTACACATTTGGAGGAGAGTGATAGATTGTGGACAGGGGGGAATTGTTTTGGCGTCCTCCACCAAAGTTGTTTATATTTACCAAGAAAAACAGACCGACTTTGATGCAACAACGTAGGCTTGTGGGACTTATTTACTTGTTGTATCTATTATCTACGAGACCAATGGTCACCCATGCTTGAGCAGTAAGTATCCTTGCTAGCTTCTATTTGGGGAGTGAGAAGGGGAGGGATAAATCACCCTCATTACATTATTTGAAGTGCCTCAAACATAAGTGTTTTAGTTATTTACATATACTTGCTTGTGAAATACTCTTATTCTTAGTGCTTAATCATTACATATTCATTTAAACATATTCATTCCTTGTGCTCTATTCTCAATTGCAGTGCTTCACATCATATGAAAAGAGAAGAAAAAAAAAAAAAAAAAAAAAAGTGGAAAAAAAATAAAAAAAAATATATGAATAAAAAATAAGCATTTTTTATAACAAATATAATAGTGATCATAAACGCGACGTTTAAACTTTGTGCCTAGACCTCCTCGTGTTACAGATAATTTCTCCCCGTTTTTGTATTATACTCGTCCCTACTCCCACCCCCATCTGGCCCCCCAGGGCCTAACAACCCCTGTATTTCCAGTATCTTGAAGCTAGCCATCTGTCCCATATCTTATGGTGCTTTGCAGGAGCATTTCTTTTCTGGTAGAGGTGCTTTTCTTGGTCAACTAAAAAATTTACACTTTCTATCCATTGATGTATGCCTGGGCCGTGCGGAGCCATCCATGTTCTAGCCACTTGCACTTTTGCTATTGCAATCAGCCCTTGAATATAAGCCCTATCAGAAGTTCCAATTCTCCTGTCAGTTATCACATTCAATAAGCAGCATTTTATAGTAATTACCTCCCCCGGAATCCCCGTTTCAGTTATTATGTTCTCTACTTTACTCCAAAACTCTGCAACTAATTGGCACTCCCACATCAGATGGACAAATGTGCCTTCAGATATTTTACACCTTGGACATATAGTAGAGGATAGACCATTGTACTTCACCAAGCGAGAGGTCGTCAAATACGCACGGTGCAATATGTAAAAGGACACTTGCTGGACCCTAATGGCGTTGGTAATTTTGAAAATTGAGGAGACCGCCATTTGCCATTCCTCATCTTCCAGCTGACCCAGATCCACCTCCCACTTCACTCTCAAAGCACCCAGATAATTATCCGAAGTGGTCTGCCCCAAATGGTCGTACAGCCTAGAGGTGGAACATTCCCGACCTCCCTTCCTAATTGCTTTTTTGATAGGGGTTTCAGAAAACACTAGTGGGACGTTATGGAATCGTTCCTGCAGCAGGCTCCGCAATTGCAGGTACCGGAAGAAGTATGTTTGGGGTACCCCGAACTCCTCCCTTAATTGCACAAAGGACTTCAGTACACCGTCAACATATACTTGGCTCAGATGTCGTATTGCATATTGACCCCATGTTGCGGCCAGCTGCAGATTATCTGTGGTTTTCCGAGCATCTGCCAAGGGGTATTCTGGGTCTAACCCCTTCTCTCCTTCAATTCCCCCCGCCTCCTTCCATATCCTAATCGCCTGCACGACCAAGGGAGGATCTTTTATTCGAGTGTAGCCCTGTAGTAGTCTTGTTAATGGATCCACCCCAGGTGTAGATACCTCTACCAGTGCCTTAACCATCTTGTTTCCTTGATCCTGAGTTACCCACGCCTTCATTTGAGCTAACTGCGCTGCAATATAATATCTCCTCATATCTGGCGCGCCCAATCCTCCCTGCTCTCTGCTTCGCATTAATACTTTAGACTGAACTTTATGCCTTGCGTTATTCCAGATAAATGAGAACATAATACTGCTAATCTTTCGGAAGATTGGCTTTGGGAGTAGGATCGGTGAATGCTGAATAATGTACAAAATTTTAGGTAACATAACCATCTTTAGTAGATTCACACGCCCCAGCACTGTCAAAGGGAGACGGCTCCAGGTTTTACATTTTTTTACCAGCTGATCAACCAGAGGGTCGATATTCAGGGAAATAAAGTCCCCTGGATCCCTAGAGATCCAAACACCTAGATATTTAAATGATTCGACCCATTGGAGAGGAGCCGGCAGATCTGTGGAAGGAGTGCCATTCCCCGCGACTGAGAGGACGTGCGACTTACTCCAATTGATACGAATCCCGGAGTGATCCCCAAATTCATTAATTAGATAGTAGTTTAGAAGTAGATTGTGTTTATATGTGATTCTTAGGTTCCATTATGTGCTAAAGGGCAGGATTTGCTTCTGATTGTACACATTTTATGATTGGCAGCCGCCAGCACTGGTTTTGTCCATAAATAATTATTGATCATCAATAATTTGAATTGGTCCTGGACCACCAACCAGTGGCACCCCTGCAAGAGTCCCAAGGCACCCCAGGGAGCCACGGCACACAGTTTGGGAACCACTGCTGTATTCCATTGTTTTCTGTGTCCCTGCCGTGTTCCCTGTGTCCCTTCCATATTCCCTGCCATGTTCCATGTGTCCCTGCCATGTTCGCTGCACCCCTGCCATGTTCCCTGCATCCCTGTCCCGTTTCCTGAATCCCTGCCATGTTTCCTGTGTCCCTGCATTATTCCCTGTGTCCCTGCTATATTTCCTGCATCCCATGTTCCCTGCGCCCCTCCCGTGTTCCCTTTGTCCCTGCCGTGTTCTTTGCATTCCTGCTGTGTTCCCTGTCATGTTCCCTGTGTCACTGCTGTGTTTCCTGCATCCTATGTTCCCTGCACCCCAGCCGTGTTCCCTGTGTCCCTGTCGTGTTCTTTGCATTCCTGCTGTGTTCCCTGCCCTGTTTCCTGCATTCCTGCTGTGTTCCCTGCCGGGTTTCCTGCGTCCCTGCTGTGTTCTTTGCATTCCTGCTGTGTTCCCTGCCATGTTTCCTGCATTCCTGCTGTGTTCGCCTTGTCCCCAAAAAGGTTTATTAGAAGTTGCATGTTAGATCATAGAGAGAGAGAGATATTGTGCAGATTTGTTTAAGAAGCAAATGCAGAACACAATATAACTATGATTTATTGTAAATAATTGTCATATATACGAGATATTTAAAACAATAAAATAATAATAATAATGTCAAAGTTTTGAAGTCTTTTTTTTTTTTTTTTGTGGCCAAAAACTTTATTCTAGCAATATATCTGTGCAGTGTAGTATACCCAGCTACAGCATGCCCCCTGCCCCCGCCACCCACCAGTGGCTGGTATATGATGTCAGGACAGCGTAAGCTGGTGTGATTCGCCCCATCTTCTGCATTGCAGTCCTACAGGCATCAGAATGGTGCGGGAACGCCCTGAATTTAACTCCCAGCTCTCTGGAAGCAGCCATGTGCTGGAGGGTGGAATACTCACCAATGAGTGTCCCTGCTGGACGATTTCAGAAAGGCAGAATGTATAGGAAAATACAGTATAAGGCTGCTTCCTACATACTGCAGAGCATTTCTGTGAGTCAGAGACAAGCAAAGGATCAAGACACAGAGGCCAGAGAGTGCTGTAGCCAGCTAGAACCTTATAGCCTGGACATCCATAGGAGGGAAGTAGGACACTTGCCTGTTGGTAAATGGGGAAAAGGAAAAAAATCTATTATGGTGATGGAGAAAAATGTTCAGAAAGAAAACTACCTAAGATCAATCATTACAGTCACACATAATATTTATGTTTCATTACGTCCCTTTGTTATCCCCTATTTTATATTGTTTTTAACATATCTTGATAGTGACATTCCGCAATAAAAACATTTTGCTTCACTTTGCCTTCCGTACACCTGACAGCTCCCTGCCATTCTTACACCTGGCAGCTGCCCTCTCTCCTTACACATGACAGCTCCCCGCCATCCTTACAGCTGACAGCTCCCCATCTAATCTTACACCTGACAGCTCCCTGCACTAATTACACCTGACAGCTCCACACCCTCTTTACACCCAACAGCTCCCTGCACTCCTTACACATGGATGGTCTCCGTCCTCCTTACTTATGACAGTTCCCCTCGCTTCTTACACCTGACAGCTCCACGCCCTCCTTACCCCTGACAGTTTCCCAACCTCCTTACCCCTGACAGCTCCCCACCCTGCTTACACCTGGCAGCTGTCCATCCTCCTTACACCTGACAGCTCCCAGCCCTCCTTACACCTGACAGCTCCCAGCCCTCTTTACACCTGACAGCTCCCAGCCCTCCTTACACCTGACAGCTCACATCCTCCTTACACCTGACACCTCCCTGCACTCCTTACACCTGACAGCTGTCCATCCTCCTTACACCTCCTGACAGCTCCACGCCCTCCTTACCCCTGACAGTTCCCCTCCCTCCTTACCCCTGACAGCTCCCCACCCTGCTTACACCTGGCAGCTGTCCATCCTCCTTACACCTGACAGCTCCCAGCCCTCCTTACACCTGACAGCTCCCAGCCCTCCTTACACCTGACAGCTCACATCCTCCTTACACCTGACACCTCCCTGCACTCCTTACACCTGACAGCTCCCAGCCCTCCTTACACCTGACAGCTCCCAGCCCTCCTTACACCTGACAGCTCCCAGCCCTCCTTACACCTGACAGCTCACATCCTCCTTACACCTGACACCTCCCTGCACTCCTTACACCTGACACCTCCCTGCACTCCTTACACCTGACAGCAGTCCATCCTCCTTACACCTCCTGACTGCTCCCCGCCCTCCTTACACCTGACTGCTCTCTGTCCTCATTACACCTGACCGCTCCCCATCCTCCTTACACCTGACTGCTCTCTGTCCTCATTACACCTGACCGCTCCCCATCCTCCTTACACCTGACAGCTCCCCGCCCTCATTACACCTGACAGCTCCCCGCCCTCCTTACACCTGACTGCTCCCCGCCCTCCTTACACCTGACTGCTCTCTGTCCTCATTACACCTGACAGCTCCCCGCCCTCCTTACACCTGACAGCTCCCCGCCCTCCTTACACCTGACAGCACCCCGCCCTCCTTACACCTGACAGCTCCCTGCCCTCCTTACATCTGACAGCTCCCTGCCCTCCTTACATCTGACAGCTCCCCGCCCTCCTTACACCTGACTGCTCTCTGTCCTCATTACACCTGACAGTTCCCCATCCTCCTTACACCTGACAGCACCCCACCCTTCTTACACCTGACAGCACCCCGCCCTCCTTACACCTGACAGCTCCCTGCCCTCCTTACATCTGACAGCTCCCCGCCCTCCTTACATCTGACTGCTCCCCGCCCTCCTTACACCTGACTGCTCTCTGTCCTCATTACACCTGAGAGCTCCCTGCCCTCCTTACATCTGACTGCTCCCCGCCCTTCTTACACCTGACAGCACCCCGCCCTCCTTACACCTGACAGCACCCCACCCTTCTTACACCTGACAGCACCCCGCCCTCCTTACACCTGACAGCTCCCTGCCCTCCTTACATCTGACAGCTCCCCGCCCTCCTTACATCTGACTGCTCCCCGCCCTCCTTACACCTGACTGCTCTCTGTCCTCATTACACCTGACAGCTCCCTGCCCTCCTTACACCTGACAGCTCCCCACCCTTCTTACACCTGACAGCACCCCGCCCTCCTTACACCTGACAGCTCCCTGCCCTCCTTACATCTGACAGCTCCCTGCCCTCCTTACATCTGACTGCTCCCCGCCCTCCTTACACCTGACTGCTCTCTGTCCTCATTACACCTGACAGCTCCCCATCCTCCTTACACCTGACAGCACCCCACCCTTCTTACACCTGACAGCACCCCGCCCTCCTTACACCTGACAGCTCCCTGCCCTCCTTACATCTGACTGCTCCCCGCCCTTCTTACACCTGACAGCACCCCGCCCTCCTTACACCTGACAGCACCCCACCCTTCTTACACCTGACAGCACCCCGCCCTCCTTACACCTGACAGCTCCCTGCCCTCCTTACATCTGACAGCTCCCCGCCCTCCTTACATCTGACTGCTCCCCGCCCTCCTTACACCTGACTGCTCTCTGTCCTCATTACACCTGACAGCTCCCTGCCCTCCTTACACCTGACAGCTCCCCACCCTTCTTACACCTGACAGCACCCCGCCCTCCTTACACCTGACAGCTCCCTGCCCTCCTTACATCTGACAGCTCCCTGCCCTCCTTACATCTGACTGCTCCCCGCCCTCCTTACACCTGACTGCTCTCTGTCCTCATTACACCTGACAGCTCCCCATCCTCCTTACACCTGACAGCACCCCACCCTTCTTACACCTGACAGCACCCCGCCCTCCTTACACCTGACAGCTCCCTGCCCTCCTTACATCTGACAGCTCCCCGCCCTCCTTCTACTTTATTCCAGTTTTCATCTTCTTGGCTTCTTCTCTTCTTTTGCTGCTGGAATTTATTGGTCTCTTCCCAGCTTCTCCATACTGACAGCATATGCTTGCAAGTAATAATAAGAAAGTGTTTCAAATATGCTGTTGGTGATAATAAATATTAAAACGACTTTCCCACTCATTAGCATACCATCCATATGTTACAATAGGAAAATCGCCAGGAGCTGTACAGGTGTAACTAAGAGTTTATTCAGAACCAACAATTTCTTCCAGAGGGGAGGTGAGCACCATATTGTCTGTATTCTAAGCCTGTATTCATCAGAGCACAGGCGCTGGGAACTCTGTCCGAAGGGACCGGCGGCGGCAGCAGTGACAGAGAGGGGGGAGGGGTGCCTGCCTGCATAGCGGTCAGAGGCAACCCCCCTCCCCAAAAAAAGTACGGGCCGCCACTGCAAATATGCAAGGGAATATAATAGAAGAGACTGACATAGTAATCAAATGGGTATACATGAGAATATATGTTACTCAAAGAGAAGAGAGAAAAAAAAAAAAAAGAAATTCCCAACATGCATAGAGACATAGGGGGGCATTCAATCCCAGTCGAGCATGTAATTTTGTCGAGGTCTTTAATTTGTTCTATTGGAAATTCCGTTTTCCAGAGCTCGTCTATTCATTCTGACTATTTCTCGTTTTTCGAGGTGAGCTCGCAAGATTTGTGGTTACGTTTTGCTCGCTAGTCCAGATGACCAATGTGAGATTTCTCGGGATATTTTCGTCTGCCTATTCAATGTGGATTGTTGTTCAGGTGCTGGCAGTTTTTGACCTTTTTTTTAACTCTCCTCTTTTAAGAGTCGTGGTATTTTTGATTTACAAATCTGCCCCAAAAGCATGCCAATTCCAAACCCACAAGATTTTTTTGTTTCTGCAACTCTTATTCTCTCAGCTCATATTTTTTAATTTTTTAATACTTTCTTTCCATCGTTTACTTTACAAAAGTGATTAGGATATTGTGTTATTGCAATGCATACTGTAGTTCAGCAAAAGTTTGTTGCTGGAGCATCTATTTCAGTAGCCGACGGTGAGATCGGCACGCCTACAGCTCACCTCATTGGCCAAATGTCGAGAGGAGGAGTCACTGATGAATGACACTTTGAATAGGAGGTAGATTAAAAACACTTTTGTATTGCCAATTTAGTGGAAGGTGGAAGAATTTGCATATATCTATCCCAGCATTTAAATACATCAGGGGTAAGGGTTTCCTTGTGTATAGAAGACTCCAGCCAATCCATGGTGAATAAAAATAATAGTCTGGACGTTGTCAGAGAGAGTGAGGGGAGTTGTGTGGATACATTGGGGGACATTTACCAAAATGGATTCGTAGAAAAAAGGTGTATTCGTAGGGAGAAATACACCTTTTTTTTACGAATTTGTATTTTCGGGATTTACAATCCCAAAAATACAATAATTCGTAGTCCTAAAGATGGAACATTCGTATTTGTAGTTACAAATACGAATGCCCTACACCATCGATAGGATACGACAGAAATCACCATTCAAAAGAATGGTGGTTTCTGATTTACTAAGCAGCCGTACTGATAATACGGCTGCTACTTGGTGTAAAACACCCACGCAAATACGACAGGAAAATAGAACACCATTTTCCTGTTCTATTTGCGTTTTAGCCTGCACGGATCAGTCAGATCCGTGCAGGCTGCAGTGTAAAAAAATAGAAAAATAAATAAATAAAAAAAAAAAACGGCGTGGGGTCCCCCCCACAGCCGAAACCAGCACCAGGCTGAAGGAGCCGGGGCCGGTAATTAAAAATCAGGGAACCCGACAAATAGGGGCTCCCCGATTTTTAACAACCAGCCCCAGGCTCCAGGTCCGGGGCTGGTTCCCAAAATATGGGGGACAAAATGACTAGGGGTCCCCCGTATTTCAAGAACCAGTCCCAGGCACAACCAGCCGGCAGGGTAATGCCACAGCCGGGGGGAGACTTTTTATGCAAGTCCCCCCGGCAAAAGCATTAACCCTACCGACCAGTCAGCCTGGCCAGGGGCCCTGGGGGAGTGGGGACCCCCCCAATGAAGGGGTCCCCCCCCTCCAGGACTTACCTGACCAGGCTGAAGCCTGGTACTGTCCCCGATGCCCCTGGGCGGTGGGCATCGGGCTGATTATGGTGTAAAAATAAGGTTAAACTATTGTTTTTTACTGTGGCACTACAAGTGCCAGCAAGCCTCCCCAGCAAGCTGGGACTTGGAGAACCACAAGTCCCAGCCTGCTGGGCATTAAAGGGCCCGCTGGCACTTGTAGTTCTACAGTTAAAAAAATAGTGCACAAAACACACTGACACACTTTTAAAATAAAACTTTATTACATACAAAGCCCACACATACTGATACTTACCTATCTTCTTTCCGTAGGTAGCCCTGATGTCCTGTGTCGGCGTCTTCTGGTCCTGTGTCGTCTTCTTCCTCCATGTCGACCGTCGCTGTCGCCGTCCGGATCCGACGAAATCCATTTGGGAAGCTGTGGAAGGAAACCATACTCACCTGTCCCAGCGCGACGTAGTCCAGGTAAGGGTCTTGGCAAAAAAACAAACCGACACCCGAATCCAGCCCGGACACGGAGACGCACGGTACTGTGTGTACATCGTGCGGCTCCGCCTCCCGAATGCCGCTATTGGCCGCAAGGCGGCCAATAGCGGCATTCGGGAGGCGGAGCCGCACGATGTAAACAAACACCGTGCGTCTCCGTGTCCGCTTGGTTCCGGGGTGTCGGTTTGTTTTTTTGCCAAGACCCAAACCTGGACTACGTCGCGCTGGGACAGGTGAGTATGGTTTCCTTCCACAGCTTCCCAAATGGATTTCGTCGGATCCGGACGGCGACAGCGACGGTCGACATGGAGGAAGAAGACGACACAGGACCAGAAGACGCCGACACAGGACATCAGGGCTACCTACGGAAAGAAGATAGGTAAGTATCAGTATGTGTGGGCTTTGTATGTAATAAAGTTTTATTTTAAAAGTGTGTCAGTGTGTTTTGTGCACTATTTTTTTAACTGTAGAACTACAAGTGCCAGCGGGCCCTTTAATGCCCAGCAGGCTGGGACTTGTGGTTCTCCAAGTCCCAGCTTGCTGGGGAGGCTTGCTGGCACTTGTAGTGCCACAGTAAAAAACAATAGTTTAACCTTATTTTTACACCATAATCAGCCCGATGCCCACCGCCCAGGGGCATCGGGGACAGTACCAGGCTTCAGCCTGGTCAGGTAAGTCCTGGAGGGGGGGGACCCCTTCATTGGGGGGGTCCCCACTCCCCCAGGGCCCCTGGCCAGGCTGACTGGTCGGTAGGGTTAATGCTTTGGCCGGGGGGACTTGCATAAAAAGTCTCCCCCCGGCTGTGGCATTACCCTGCCGGCTGGTTTGGCCTGGGACTGGTTCTTGAAATACGGGGGACCCCTAGTCATTTTG
Source organism: Crinia signifera (assembly GCF_055691185.1). Classification (NCBI taxonomy): domain Eukaryota; kingdom Metazoa; phylum Chordata; class Amphibia; order Anura; family Myobatrachidae; genus Crinia; species Crinia signifera. The sequence continues at coordinate 280,842,159 of NC_139220.1, read as the reverse complement.
TCCCCCGTATTTTGGGAACCAGCCCCGGACCTGGAGCCTGGGGCTGGTTGTTAAAAATCGGGGAGCCCCTATTTGTCGGGTTCCCTGATTTTTAATTACCGGCTCCAGGCTCTGTCAGCCTGGTGCTGGTTTCGGCTGTGGGGGGGACCCCACGCCGTTTTTTTTTTATTTATTTATTTTTCTATTTTTTTTTACACACTGCAGCCTGCACGGATCTGACTGATCCGTGCAGACTGCCTACAAATAATTCGTATTAGCAGCCGTATATACGGCTGCTAATACGGATGGCTACACCATCGGAGGGTTACAAAGCAGTCGTATCTGACTGCTTTGTAAATCCCCCTCCGGAACACGAGTTTGCATACGACTTAAACAGTCGTATGCAACCGTAGGGAAAAAACCAATACGAAAAACTAGGTTTTTCATATTGGTAAATTTCCCCCATTGTTACAAGATCACCTTCTTCCCTACTGCTGAGAGCAAGACCATGCATGCATACCTCACAACAGTCCCGATTTCAGCGGGACAGTCCCGATTATCAGGGCCTGTCCCGCTGTCCCTCCCGCAGCCGGCAGTGTCCCGCGGTGAGGGGGGGCTGTTGGGAGTCCCCCCTGTCGGCTGCTAAGCAGCAGGGAATAAACGCTGTGCGCATGCGCACAGCGTCTATTCCTGCAGCCAGGGGGCTGGGGGGCATGGCTAGAGGCTCACAGAGCCTCTGGGTCATGCCCCCATAGCGTCAAAATGGGGGCGTGGCCTTGCGGGGAAGCCACGATTATAGACCACGCCCCCGAAATTTCCGACGCGCCTACGGCGCACAGCTACTACATCCCACCTCCAGCTCAGTCAAAGTTGGGAGGTACGTGCATGTCATTTCACACCCATGGCACAGGGGAAACTGATGGGGTGGAAAAGGGGTGGGGCAGCTGGCGCATCCTATAGTCTGAGGGCATGGCCAGCAGGATTGCATCCTCGTGGTCACGCCTCCCGCCATGCAATGCCGTTATTTTAGGAATTGCACAGTGGGGGGCGGGGATACAATGACGCAATTCACGTCATTTGCTCCCACAAACTCCCCGCAGAGCAGGCATTTCCAACCACGGTCCTCAAGGCACACCAACAGTGCAGGTTTTGTAAATATCCAGGCTTGAGCACAGGTGACTTAATTAGTATCTGAGGGATTCTGATTAAACCATCTGTGCTAAAGCCTGGATATCACTAAAACCTGCATTGTTGGTGTGCCTTGAGGACCGTGGTTGGGAATGCCTGCCGTAGAGAGTAATTCAAGTACTGTACAGTGTTTATAATACAGGTTGAGTATCCCTTATCCAAATACCCCTTATCCAAATTATTCTGAAAACCAGTCACCAAAATGTATTTATTTATTTTTTTGCTAAAAACCTACTGGCTACATCTGTAACTGGCACTACTGAGGAATAACATGTAATTGGCACTAAATATGTGCAAGGGCATGGTTGCTTGGCATTCAAAGTCTTTGGCATATATTCAATGCCGTGGGCGAGCGGTGACTGCGAGCATGACTTTTTGCTCGCAGTCACCGCTCACCCTGTCAGTATTCAACTGACCCCCCCTCATTCGCAAATTCCCCCTCACTCCGTTTTTTGAGCGAGGGAGAATTGGCGTATGTGCCTCCAAAAGCTGCGAGAGCCGAGGCTAATTACAGCGAGTTTGCTGTACTAGCCGCGGCTCTCGCAGTTTAGGGGAATCCTCGCCGTTCTGTGACTGCGAGGATTCCCCCGGCACGTTGCATAGTGCGAGCGGCCGGCGCGGGGGTTAAACTGCGAGGATCACTGGTTTTCTGTGATCCTCGCAGTTTAACCCCCTCGCCGGCCGCTCGCACCGGCATTGAATACTGGCCAGTGTCTGAGATTATACACAAACTTTCTTTCATGTTTTAAAACCTTGTTTCATGCACAAATAAAATATATTTGTGTGTATTTTATGTGTTTATACAACAATAATGCAAGATACCTCATTGAAATATTAAAATATTCCGAAATATTGAATGAATAATACATACATCAAAAATGCTTCTGGTCCTGAGCATTTTGGATAAGGGATACTCAACCTGTAGTTTGAAATGAGAAGTTATATCCTTACTGTCCACTGGATGGAGACATTAGCAAATAAATAATTTTCCCAGTTTCAACCATTTACATTTATATATTAAAGGACATATTAATTTACAGTATATATATATATATCTCCTATATATTTGGCTACATCTGTCACTCAAAGTGGGTGTCTGTGTCTATAACGCTCTGTTCCTGGACTTTCCTCTTAATGTGTGATTGCCTTCATCTGTGCTGAACACCTTTCTGAGAAATTAACCTGTTTAAAACAGGTGATGGCAATCATACATTAAGGGGAAGTCTAGAAACAGAGCATTGTGTCCCTCCTGGAGAGGGTCATGTTGGGAGGTATGTGACAGAGAACCAGCCCAGTGAGCCCACAGACAGTGCCAGACACCCACTGCCTTCCCATGTTGCCCAGCACTGCTACTCCACAGCCACCAGGTGAGCGCCCCCTCCCGCGATTCGCGGCAAAAACACCCGCTCCCCCGCGACCCCCCCTACCGCGATTCGCAGCAAAAACACCCCCGCGACCCCCCCTCCCGCGATTCGCTGCAAAAAGAACCCCCCCACGACCCCTCCCGCAATTCGCGGCATAACCACCACCCCGCGACCCCCCCCTCCCGCGAATCGCGGAAAAAACACCCCCCCCCGCGACCTCCCTCCCGTGATTCGCGGCAAAAAGAACCCCCCCGCGACCCCCCCTTGCACGATTGGCGGCACCCCCCCTGCGACCCCCCTCCCGCGATTCGCGGCACCCCCCCCCCCCCCATGTCGACATGGACACCAATGAAGTGGCACACTTATGTAAACATTTACATGTGTTGACCTTTCTGTGTTGATTTTTTCTTGTGGCGATTCGAGTCACACCCCCCCGCAACCCCCCCTCCCACGATTCGCGGCACCCCCCGTGACCCCCCCACCTCCCGCAATTCGCGGCAAACCCCCACCGGAACCCCTGTGAACCCCGCCCTCCCGCAATTCGCGGCACCCCCCGTGATTCGCGGCAGCTCCAGAATTAAATTGCACATGGAAAACACTGACATGGCTATGGTCGACAATGAAAAAGGTTGACATGAGTTTTTGAAGTTTTTTTTTCATTTTTTGAATATTTTCATATTCATTCTCATGTGTCGACATGGACACCAATGAAGTGCCACACTTATGTCAACATTTACATGTGTTGACCTTTCTGTGTTGATTTTTTCTTGTGGCGATTTGCGTCACACCCCCCCCCTCCACCCCACAACCCCCACTCCCGCGATTCACGGCACACACACACACACCTCCCCCGCGATTCTCGGCACCCCACCCCGTGACCCCCCCTCCCGTGATTCACGGCACACCCCCCGCGACCCCCCCTACCATGATTCGCCGCAACCCCCGCCCCCGCGACCCCCCTCCCGCGATTTGCGGCAACCCACCCCGCGACCCCCCTCCCGCGATTCTCTGCAATCCCTCCCCTCCCGCGATTCGCAGCATCCACCCCCCCACAACCCCCCCTCCTGCAATTCGAGGCACCCCCCGCGACCCCCCCTCCTGCAATTCGCGGCACCCTCCGCGACCCCCCCTCCCGCGATTCGCGGACACCTAAGTTGCAATACAGGGCATCTTTCATACAATTCTAACCATATTTCTCATATACAAACGTTCACAAATTAAGGGGGCGCAGCCCCTTACGACGGTGTGAAGAGCGCCCGTAGGGCGAATCGTAGGGCGAATCGCCACAAGAAAAAAAATCAACACAGAAAGGTCAACACATGTAAATGTTGACATAAGTGTGTTCATTGGTGTCCATGTCGACACATGAGAATGAATATGAAAATATTCAAAAAATGACAAAAAAACTTAAAAAACTCATGTCAACCTTTTTCATTGTCGACCATAGCCATGTCAGTGTTTTCCATGTGCAATTTAATTCTGGAGCTGCCGCGAATCGCGGGGGGGGGGTGCCGCGAATTGCGGGAGGGGGGGTCGCGGGGGTGGGTGCCGCGAATCGCGGGAGGGCGGGGTTCACAGGGGTTCCGGTGGGGGGTTGCCGCGAATTGCGGGAGGTGGGGGGGTCACGGGGGGTGCCGCGAATCGTGGGAGGGGGGGTTGCGGGGGGGTGTGACTCGAATCGCCACAAGAAAAAATCAACACAGAAAGGTCAACACATGTAAATGTTTACATAAGTGTGCCACTTCATTGGTGTCCATGTCGACATGGGGGGGGGGGGGGGTGCCGCGAATCGCGGGAGGGGGGTCGCAGGGGGGGTGCCGCCAATCGTGCAAGGGGGGGTCGCGGGGGGGTTCTTTTTGCCGCGAATCACGGGAGGGAGGTCGCGGGGGGGGGGGGTGTTTTTTCCGCGATTCGCGGGAGGGGGGGGTCGCGGGGTGGTGGTTATGCCGCGAATTGCGGGAGGGGTCGTGGGGGGGTTCTTTTTGCAGCGAATCACGGGAGGGGGGGTCGCGGGGGTGTTTTTGCTGCGAATCGCGGTAGGGGGGGTCGCGGGGGAGCGGGTGTTTTTGCCGCGAATCGCGGGAGGGGGGGGCGTGCGGGGGGGAAGTTTTGCCGCAAATCGCGGGAGGGGGCGCTCACCTGGTGGCTGTGGAGTAGCAGTGCTGGGCAACATGGGAAGGCAGTGGGTGTCTGGCACTGTCTGTGGGCTCACTGGGCTGGTTCTCTGTCACATACCTCCCAACATGACCCTCTCCAGGAGGGACACAATGCTCTGTTTCTAGACTTCCCCTTAATGTATGATTGCCATCACCTGTTTTAAACAGGTTAATTTCTCAGAAAGGTGTTCAGCACAGATGAAGGCAATCACACATTAAGAGGAAAGTCCAGGAACAGAGCGTTATAGACACAGACACCCACTTTGAGTGACAGATGTAGCCAAATATATAGGAGATGTGTATGTTCCACTGCGACATGACAGACTCACCCTGTTTATTAATGAGCAGCCAGCCCTGGACAGGTCCAGGAGGCAGGAAGGCAGTTGGCAGAAGAAGAGGGCAGGTCGGAGCAGAGGGCTCAGGGGCCAGGCCAGGAGCCAATCAGGAGCAGCAGCTGCAGGAGTCACTGGAGGGTTCCTCAGAGTCCTCGGCTCTGATTCAGCCTCACTCAGGACAGGAGGAGCAGAGGGGTTCAGGGCAGGAGTGGAGCCAAGGTCTGCTATTGCTGTTTGGACAGGGGCTCTGACCTAAACCACACAACAGCCAGGCAAAGCCACAGGCTCACACAGGGCTGGAGCACTACACTGCATACCTGCCGACTTTCGAAAATTCCTCTCCGGGAGAAGAACGGAGAGGAGTGAAGGGGGGCTGGACGAGGCTTCGTTCTGGGGGTGGGGCGAGGCTGATGTCACTAAGCCCCGCCCCCACGACCGGCAGCCTCATTAATTCACAGGTCCGTGGGTGGGGGGAGGGGCTAAAATGCTACAAAATGATGCGATTTTCGTCATTTAGCCCCGCCCCCTCCCCGCGGACCCGCGAAATTCGGAAATTTATACCGCAGGGAGAGGGGGGGGGGGGGGGGAGTAGGGGCTGTGGCTAGAATGCGGGAGACTTGCCCACCTTCCCGAGGGGCCGGGAGGGGGACCCAATTTGCGGGACCCTCCCGGGCATTCCGGGAGGGTAGGCAAGTATGCTACACTGGGGCAGCAGAGGGCTTAGGAGCAGTGGCGTAACTACTGTAAGGCAGCCCCAGCAGCCGCTTGGGGGAGTAAGCAGCAGCAGGGTCTGTGTGGGCGCTGGCACCCACTCAACGCACTGACATGCTGCTGCCTGCCGCTGCCTGAGCAGCGGAGGCGAGTCACAACGAGGGTGAGGCCATGGCAGAGATGACAAATTCCCCCCCACTGATTCAATTGACTGCACAGAGCCGGCGATTGGCTACTGTGTACAGGATGGGCATGCTAGAGCGGCCTGGGATGCGTTGGAGCCAAGGGAAGCAACAGTGTCTGCTGGTCTCTCTTCTGCTTCAGCTTCTCTGTTATGCGTGTGACATCATCACATCACAAGCTGGGGAAACCTGCTGGAGGGGGGGGGGCGCAAAAAACTTCTTGGCAGGGGGGAGCAAAATTTATAGTTACGCCACTGCTTAGGAGGACACACTGGAACAGCATGGTGGTGTCAGCATGGAGAATAGGGAGTTAGGAGGCAGGTGCGGAGGAGGCTGAGCAGGAGGCACTGGCAGGAGCACAAACTGTAGCCATTAAACCATTAAAAACAGTAGTGTATTGGCTAAATCTGTACAGTTAGAGGCTAAGCAGAGCAGTGCCGGGCACGGGGGACTCCTAACTGTAGGACACTACAAGCCCCAGGTTGGACGAGGGACCATTCCAAAAAAATAGGACAATCCTGTGAAAAGCAGGATAGTTGGGAGGTATGATGATGCAGGGTGCAACTAAAACAGAGCTGCAGAAGAAAAACATCATTTGGTTGCATCCGACATTGTTAGTACATGCGCCATTGTCTATAATGGGTGCAAGATCCTGGTGGGCATGCCACACACAAACACACACACACACACACACACACACACACACACACACACACTGCACTCATTTATTGAATACTTATCCCCCCCCCCCCCCGGAGTCCTGATTTAGTGACAGCAGCACTGCCCAAATCACTGGGAAAACATTGCTACCATTTTCCAGCTAATATTGCACATGCACAGTAGAGAAATCACCCTGGACTCTGGTACAGAGATAGGGTCTCCTAGTAACCCCGGTGCTCAGAGTCCCACTATGCTAGTGGCTATAGGTGGCAGTCCAGTCAGAGACTGCACACAGGCCTCCTCCTTTCTTAAGGTGTCCCAGACATGCGACTAAGAACATACCTCTTAACATCTTGGCTCACAGCCGTGGGGTGTGGGGCACGGCCTCGGAAAAAAGGGGCATGGCTTTGTGGAAATGACCGTGAACACAAGGCCACTCCCCCATTTTGCTGCTGTGGGGGCATGACCAGAGGCTCTGTGAGCTGATGACCATGCCCCTAGCCCCTCTGGCTGCAGGAATAGACATTGTGCGCATGTGCACCTAGTCTATTCACAGATGAGTAAGTAAGTACGTTTAATTTATATAGCGCACTTTCTCCAACAGGACTCAAGGCACTTGACAGGAGGTACTCTTAACTGCCCCCACCATGGGACACTGTCGGCCCTGGAAGGACTGCGGGACAGTCCCAAAAAACGGAGGTTGGGAGGTATGTAAGAATAATGCCCTTTAAAAACAATTAAGATCTGTACATAATCCCCTGTTGCACAATTTAGATGAGCGTTACATGAGCACAAAAGTGGTCTGGATGCCCCTGGCAAAGTGAAAGACTTGTTCAGATGAATAACAACCTCATGATATCATTATATTGCAAGAGCTGCAATTCTGGACCACAACATCATGGAGGATCTGCGATGGAGCCCAGAACCTGGAGTTCGGACCAAAAGATAAGGCTGCAGTTACACCTGTCAGTGGCATCACTAGAGGAATGTGGAGCACACTAAGGGACACCCAAATAGTTCAGGTGCTCTGATATTCTGGTGTCACCCCCTTGGCTGGTGTCATTGCGCAGCAGTGATGGATGATGTGTTCATGAGCACATCATAAACACGGTGCCAGGAGGGGCTGGTGGCTGCTGTGACACCAACCTCAGTGACACCACTGAATCCAGGCCCAGGAGACCCTCAGGACATTTCCGGGGACATTCACGTGGATCTCCCTCCTTGCTCTTAACTCGCAAGCTGAAGCCATAGTTGAGGATTTGACCATCGCTAATAAAGCATAACATAAATAATTCACTGGACTGTAGGTGGGCTGACAATACCCCTTGTAATGACAGCAGACAGGATGTGTTCATCTAATAAGCTCAGATTGTTATTGATCTGGAGAGCAGCCATGCTGCAATTTCACGTCTTAAACCTGTTCCAGGAAGGTTACAAAGGGCTTTATATTGCAGCATCAGCTCTGTGGCCCAATGCATCCCCTACTCTCTGGGCTTCCCTCTATGGTAGAGCAATGTTCTCTGTGTATTACCGGGGGAGGAGGAGGAGGACAGGAGATGGATAACACGGGCAGGTGGGAGAGATCTTGGTGGAAGATTGTTTCTTTATTGCTCTTATGTGGAGATCAGAGGGAGAGTAAACGGTCATATTTATTATTGTGTGATCAGTGGATGGCGGGGAACTAACAATGTATCCGCTCTATAGAGGAACCATTACTAATGTAATTATATACTGTATGTAGAGCATGAATAAGTGAATGTAGAAAGTAACAGTGATTTATTAAACACTTGCATATGTTACAAAGTAAGCTAAACCCACACTGTAAATCAATAGCATTAATTCTGATGTCAGTTATTTATAGCTGTTCTAACTGACCATAGTATTTGGAGCTCAGAATGGATTTTATTCCGACACCAGTATAATGATACAGTCAGGGGCGTTTGAATAGACGAGAAGGCCTGTGTGCAGCCTACTCCGGCCAGGTCCCCTCCGCTCTGCTTGGAGTAACGCAGCGCAGCACTAGAGGGCTCAGCCTCCACTGCGCATGACTGGTGGGGTGGCCAATATTCTAGTGATTTACCACCGTCGCTGCACTCCGTAGGGGAAGAAGATTAAAAATGGATGCAGCATGTGCGGTGTGGGACTGAGGGGCCCGTGTGCACCATACACCCGACACCCATTATAAATACCCCACTAGATACAGTATGTGTAGTTTAATTATCCTTATATGTACACCCCTTATAGCGACATGGTTTGTTCCAGATATAGGGCCTTATTTTGGTTCACTCTTTCTGACAAAATACTTCTTAGATGGACAAAACCATGTGCACTGCAGGGGGGCAGATGTTACATGTGCAGAGAGCTATATCTGGTTACTAGCCTTGGCTGTGGCTCCGGCTTCCACCACAGCCTTCAACCCCCCCACCCCCCGCCAGGCCTGGCTCTTCCTGCCCCCTTCCCCCCCCCCTTAACCCTCATATATGCTGTGGTTGAGGATTCAGCTGTCCCATTTGTCTTGTCCCTGCCTGCCTACATGCCAGGGCAGCCGAGAGGAATGCCGGGCCCTGGTAAAAAATTTGGGGGCGTGGCCTAAGTGTGGCAGGTGTGGCCAGCTCCCGCACTTAGGCCATGCCCCCAAAATGTTAAAGGGGTGAAAGAAAACTCTAAAAACTCTAAACTCAGCAGCAGCACACCTATTGCATGTGCTGTGCTGACTGAGCCTTTTGTAGACGTGTGTGCTGCTGTTACTGCCTGGAAGGGATGGAGGGGGAAGGGAGGGGTTGGACCAGGGCCCCTGCCAGACCCTTCCAGCAAGCCCGGGCCTGGGTAATTAGTACCTGCTCCCCCCCCCCCTCTCGGCTGCCCTGCCTACATCTCTCCAGCACCCTACCCCTGTGTCTGTCCAGTGCCACTCTCCTCTATCTCTCCATAACTATCCTTCTGTGTCTCTCAAGGACCATTTTCCTACAGTATGTCTATCCTGTGTCATCCTGCATCTTTATGACAATCCTCCTATGTCCCTCCAGTGCCATTCACCTGTGACCATGCTCTTGCATCTCTCAAGCTCAGTCTTTGGCCCTTATTCTGGTCCGTTCGCATGGCAGGGTTTGGTGGACTCACAAGGCTGTGAATTTGCAGCCTTGGGAATCAACCAGAATAACCCCCTTTGTGAGATTGGGCAGCACAAAGGGGGTTATTCTTTGTGAGATTGGGCAGTGCTTCGGCTGGAGAGTGACAGGGGCAGCTCAGCCCCTGTCACTCTCCAGCCCAATTACTGTGTCTATCCAGCACCATACTTTGCTCAGCCACCTGTGTCTCTCCCATGATCAGCTACTGCATGTGTCCCGTGCCATTCCTCTGCATCTCTCTAGGACCATCTCTCCTGTGTCTCTCCAGCTCATTCCATTCATTTATCCACTACATCCCCTGAACAAATCATTCCATCCTCTAATATTGTACTTGTAATATCATCCAAACAGAAGCACCAGCATCTCGTAAATTTCATAAGCAAACATTGGAACGCACTCATTACAACAGAATTAAATGTCAGTCCCATACCCTGAGACTCTAATGTATTCCTATTTACATAAGTTGTGGAAATCCTCCACCCTCCGAAGGTTTATATCTGCATTGCACAGATAGATTAAAATGTGTGTAATCCACTTAAGCTTACTATAGGTCCAAATCATACATGTGCTGTAGGCAAACATGATGACTTCCGGACATCTGCAAAGTTAGGCAACCTACTGTATGGGCAGATCTGTTTCGGCAGTAATGGCTGCAGTGCCCTTTAAACCGCAGGGCACTTGTGGTCATTTTGGAATGAAGGAGGGGGTGGTGATAGGTAACACTTCAGGAGTGTGTTTTCTGGGTGTGCTGAAGCCAGAGCTTCACTTTTTTTAGCAGCATGCATTTCCCAGCAGGTATGAGTAAACTGAGGGATATTCAGCTGACCAATAAACACACAGATGATCCGATGCTGTGTCAGGAGGATCCTCTAGCGGCACTAGCTAACTATTGCGCAGCTGCTGTGTGTAAAATCGCAATAGTGTCCATCACTGATTCAAGCTCTATAGTAATGATATTTTGAGTGTAGGTTGATAATGCACATGATAATGTGCACCGTTTGCATAATAGACTGTATAGGTAAAAATACAGTTTGTGAAATGTATTAGTTTTCAAGCTTTTATATCCCAATAAGCCCTGAATAAAGTTTGCTGAATGCTGGAATGCTGAATCACATTAGCTGCCTTACTAGCTTTTGAAGCATTTGCTTCGAGCAGACTTACTGGGATATAATTGGGGCAGTACGGATGGTGTAATGGTTAGCATTACTGCCTCACAGCACTGAGGTCATGGGTTCTATTCCTACCATGGCCCTAACTGTGCAGAGTTTGTATATTCTCCCCATGCTTGCATGGGTTTCCTCCGGGTACTCCGGTTTCCTACCACAATCCAAACATATACTGGTAGGTTAATTGGTTCCCAGCAAAAATGAACCCTAGAATGTCTGTGTGTGTGTGTGTACATGTGGTAGGGAAATATATATTGTTAGCTCCACTGGGGAACGGACTGATGTGAATGTTCATCTATACTCTGTAAAGCGCTGCGGAATATGTCTGCGCTATATAACAAATTGTTAATAAATAATAATATAACAAAACTCCTTTATTATACGGTGTAAGTGTTATATTTATTTTGAACACTGGAGGGTAGTGTTGTGCTATAAGTTGCTTCCATGCTTGTAAAGATAAATTCACCATTTTCCATGCTGAGGGGTAAATTTACTAAGATGACAGTTCTATTGAAGATGGGAAGTTGCCCATAGCAACCAATCAGATTCTATCTATTATCTTCTATCTAGAAGGTGCAAAATAAATAAGACGTCAAATCTGATTGGTTGCTATTGGAAAAATCCCATCATCAATAGAACTCCCATCTTAGTAAATTTAAATCTGAAAATCTATACATTATTTATATAAAGACATTTGGGGGGAATTCAAATGTCAGTACCCCAGCAGATGGCGCCCAATGGGGCCATTCAATTGCTGCTCCATTGGAGTGCATTTGACTGCTGGAGCCTGTACTCAGCTCACATTCCCCAGGGTGACCCGTTTGAGTTAAGCTTGAATGGGAATCTTCCATCTTCCAATCTGACCATCATCAGCATGATACACACAATAAACATCAACAATCGAATATTGCAACGAGATCTCCCCTTTTTTTTAGATGGGAGATCAGGGGATGATAAACAACTAAATCCCCCCCCGGTGAGTCAGACATAGCACTGATATTACCACATTAAACATATGTTCAGAATATATATCTTTGTAATCTACATATTTGCCTACCAGAGGCCTATTATATCTGTATTGCAGTTCCCGAGCACCAAGTAACCCTGCCCTGTTATACATTACTCCTTCAGGGGTGTCAAACTCAAATTCATCAGCAGTTTGGTCACCCTCAAAGGGCCGGTTGTATCTGTAGGACTATGTGTCCACTCTTTATTATCATAAATTATTGTCACTGCATTCAATTATTACTGTTTTTTGTTATAATGTAAGTAATAACTAGCAGGGAGATTGGCTGGGGGCCTGGGACAGGGCACAGTGACGTGACGTCAGATCGCCCAGCAGGTGACCTGGGCCTCTGGGTTCGCAGGACTCTCGCTAGAGTTCTGGACTGGTGGTGACAGTGGGACAGATAATGATAATGACCCTGGACACAGGCAGCCGCACTGCAGATTTGTGGGCTAAGCTGCTGCGGCTGTGTGCTGCTGGCCTGGCTCTCTGCCTGCCCGGCCACGGACTCTGGACTGGACAGACTGGTCTTGGACAACAAGAGACAACACAACTGTGCCCACCCCACTGTCGAACTTACAGTAAATATACTGAACCAACTGATGCCACTGCTGCGCAGTGCGGCACCACAGGCAGGAGGCAGCTCACCGCCGGGCTGGCGTCCAAGTCCGACAGGCAGCCGCAGCAGCATGCACGTCACAGTGTCACTGGCACTGCTGTCAGGCGGGAGTGTGTCACACATGGCAGCGCCGTAACCGCTGCCCGCAGGTGGAGCCGGGGAGGAGTCGGGCACGTCACACAGTGACACTAACAAGTCTGTGTCCACTGTCCTGCCTCCCTCCTCCTCCCAGCGAGCGCCGCGGTGGAGTGACTGTGTCACCCGGCTTCCTCACGTTGTTGGGTATGTCTCTCAGTCTCGAGTCATCATGTGAGTGTCACAGAATGTGATGTGACACTCACACTGTGATGGCTTCCCGCAGTAATGTAATCGGCGCCAGGTGGGTGGCGGCGGCTGCGCGGGCCACATGACAAGGTCTGGCGGGCCGGATTTGGCACGCGGACCTTGTGTTTGACACCCGTGCTTTATATCATAGGGTTAATTAGGTATTTATTTTATGCAACTACCTGATGGCCCTATCATTTTGTGCGGCCATGAAATAAGGTATTAGTAAATGTTTTTATCATGGTTTTTTAAGGCAAATCTGTTGTCTTGTATTGCCTCCTATGTGCACTGCTACTGTTGTATCTATTTTGAACACATTCACCAATAATTTGTTTCATGCAGCTGTATCAGGTTTGTATCAATCATGCAAACTTGCAAAGGGAGATTTAGACACATACATACATTTGTATCACTATAGCTGTAATTGTTCTACCGTGCTGAAAACTGCTGTCATTTGCACAGGTATAGCATTACAATCAGAATCTAAATCTCCCAAGGGGGCAGTCAATAGCCCATTAACTAGGCAAAAGAGATAAAATGCAGACCCATATATTAGGCAGAATCTTATGCACAGCATAAATCAGCTCCAATGGGAGTCAATGTGGCAGTAAGATAGACATACATGACCTTCTCCAGGAGGGACACATTGCTCTGTTTCTGGACTTCCCTCTTAATTTAGGATTTGCCATCACCTGTTTTGAACAGGTTAAGTAAAAGGAATGCTGTTTGAACACATGATGGCACTCATAAGTGAAGAGGGAAGTCCAGAAAAAGAGCAGTGTGTCCCTCCTGGAGAGGGTCATGTTGGGAGGTATGAAAATGGCTAAAAATTAGAGGACCAAGCCCCGAACACAAGCGCGGCACTGCAGTAAGATTTGCCGCGATTGTCAGGGAAAGGCCCTGTTACCAGTCTCTGCGTTTGCCACAGGCATCAAATGCTGAGACTGGGAACAGGGCCTTTCCCCGAGAATCACGGCAAAGCTTACTGAAGTGCCGCGCTTGTGTTCGGGGCTTGGTCCTCTAATTTTTTGCCATTTTGCATGTCTATCTTACTGCCACATTGACTCCCATTGGAGCTGATTTATGCCGTGCATAAGATTCTGCCTAATATATCGGTCTGCATTTTATCTCTTTTGCCTAAGGCGTCTAATGCATTATTGAGATGAACCTTTTCTTTCAACTTAAACCTGATTACCCCTAGCAGTAAATCACACGGACACATGACCTGAAATAACTCACACGGACACTTGACCTGAAATAACGACACGGACAACCACTGCATAAGTTTAAAAGGTAAAGGGTATTTATTGTGGTATGACCCTATTGAAAGGGATGGCCTAGAGAGCGCTTGGAGACCAGCCAGTCATAAAACGTTAGCAATGGGGGCGACTACAACGCCCCAACTTGTAACCAGGGCGAGGAACCGCCCCCATTGAATTCAAAGCCAGCCTGCGCTGTGACTGTCTTGCCGCCCCTCCTAGGGCATGATGAGGACAGTTCTAAAAGTGTCCTGCGTCCCCCCTCAGGGGCAGAACTCACCAACCTTCCTGGCAGAGGGTGGCAATACCTCACAGTGACCACCTGTACTTCAAACTGGACTGCTGATCGAGAGCGCCCTCCCGCCAATTAATGTTTAAATTGATGAGAGCCAAATTTGGGTGACGGCCGAAAGGCCATGTGGTAGGTTAGCACAAGGGAGGGAGGGTGGGAATCCAGACTCAAGAGGAAGATGGATCACCTGACTACCTCTTATATACCTCCACCTAAGCTACCACCCCTTCTACACCTGATTGGCTACCCCATCTACACTGCACCTCTATGGGTAAGTTACACTCTGATTTCTATTTTTGTCATACCATCCCAAACTGCACCGACTCTTATATTCCCTCATGCCTAGGCAGCCCTCGCTCTCTCTAAGGCATCTAATGCATTATTGAGATGAACCTTTTCTTTCAACTTAAACCTGATTACCCCTAGCAGTAAATCACACGGACACATGACCTGAAATAACTCACACGGACACGTGACCTGAAATAACGACGCGGACAACCACTGCATAAGTTTAAAAGGTAAAGGGGATTTATTGTGGTATGACCCTATTGAAAGGGATGGCCTAGAGAGCGCTTGGAGACCAGCCAGTCATAAAACGTTAGCAATGGCGGCGACTACAACGCCCCAACTTGTAACCAGGGCGAGGAACCGCCCCCATTGAATTCAAAGCCAGCCTGCGCTGTGACTGTCTTGCCGCCCCTCCTAGGGCATGATGAGGACAGTTCTAAAAGTGTCCTGCGTCCCCCCTCGGGGGCAGAACTCACCAGCCTTCCTGGCAGAGGGTGGCAATACCTCACAGTGACCACCTGTACTTCAAACTGGACTGCTGATCGAGAGCGCCCTCCCGCCACAGCTGGGTTCAAAAATTGCCACTTAAAGACAATTACTGTAGAACCCAAGCCCGCCAAACCAATCAATAACTAAGTCAACCAGAGTAACACAAACCTAATCCCCTATCTGCAACGACTGAACAAGTCCTGAAGTAGAACGGCCATGCCTGATCTGACAAAAAATGGACACCATCACTTCTGTAGAAGGATGGGGTCTCCAGTGCTAAAGAGGTGTGTCCAACCGCTGTGCCTCCCATGGACGTGGCCACCTTGGAGACCGCAAAGTTAACCTTGCGTCAGATCCTTTCTAAGGACTTAGGGTTCCAGCAGCCTCTCCAGTTGAAACGAGGCACTAAGTCGGACCAAATTATCCGCAATCCAGGCCAAAGGCCAACCAGAGTCTTAAAATCAGCCTCGATCCTCAAAATAAGGCCTATGCTGGTTCCCTGCCTAAGTCGTTACCCCCTAGGTGGACCACCAAAAACATACGGGCGACCCCAACGACGTCCTTGTCTGACAACAATGGTAAAAGACCATTCCACCGGAGACCCCTGACACCGAACCAATGTACTGCCTTCGCCCCTAGCTCTGCCCGGGCCCTGACAGCTAACTGATGATTGGATGCCCAGAAAAGGAATGAATGCCCGATGAACCAAACAGTGGCATGAGTCATTGAGGGAGGGGAAGGGGCTGAAAAGGAAAACCCTAACCTGTTAGCATTCATACTTAACTGTACAATGCACAACGTAGGGTTAGACATATAATGCACAACATAAATTAGTACACTAGAATCCAAGTGAAGGGGAAAACCTTAAAAAACCTCCGGTGGACTTGAGGGGGGGAAGCCAATTGTAATCAGCCCACTATCGGAGGAAAAAGTAAAAAATTCCCTTCACACCCTTGATTCCGTAACGCTGCCGTTACAGAACCGAGTGTAAACATCGTTTTTGGATCCAGCGCCAAAGGCGCATGCTAAACCCTATCTTAACGAATATAAGATTTATAAGCGGAGGACTTCCAGCGGCCGAGTTCTAGTATGGCATTCACTGGAAGGCCCTCCGCTGCTGCGTTGGTGGCCGCACCAATACAGAACGAATGCGTCCCGCAATCGGCGACCTCCAAACCCAACGCAGCCACACCACGCTTAAACACAGCCGCGCACAGTAAGCACGTCACGGCCATGTATCAGCATGTGCGAGGAACTATGCCGGAGCGGCAGGCCTCAAAGGCAGATATGCCGTGGCCAGCCGCACGGTGCAGATCCCCTTTTAAGCTGGGACTTAAGGGATACCCAGCGACCTCTGCCCAACTGATCGGTCTCAGACCGGCGGAGCACACAAAGGACGAACCGTCCTGAAAGACCATGTCTTCGAACCGCACCTAAATCAGTGGCATTCTTGCCGGCCGCCACCAGCTCGCTGACCCTTAAGTCCCAAAGAACGCAAAAGAGAATGCCACCCGAAAGAGTGACGTCCCTTCCGCGCTCTCCGCTATACCCTGAACACAGACTCAATTTACACCGCGTCTACAGCTCGCTGGACCTGCGGGAATCCGCTGTCATTGTCTGCACTCACGCCCACCAATCAGAGCCCTCTCTAGCGCAAAGGCTTTGTTGGGGTCCCGTTCTCCTCATAACTTAGCACGGAATATATCTCGGCTAATGCCGCAGCCATGGCAGATTGACAGGCCCGCGCCATAATGCCCACGCACGTAACAGCAACGGTCATCAACCGACTTCCGCTGTTCCCCTGGGACTCCTAAAAAGGACGCCCGTCTTGCAGCTTGGCTGCATATGCCCGACGGGTGGAGGAGGCCAGTGATGACAATTTGATCCTCTCATGTCTGCTCTATGATCTGCCATAATACCAAATGTCCGAGCAAACGCAGTGTCAGGGGTGAAAAGAGGTGCCTGGTTGTTAGTGGTGTGTACCCCTCCTGGTTTATATCACCGTAACCTACCGCCTGGCTTGCCATCTATGAGCCCACCATCCCCACCGCTACAACGATGGGAAAGAGCTCGAATAGCAGTGAAATGGCTGTGAAACCCCTCCCAATCCATGATTGAGGCCATGGGGCCGTGCGCCATTCGCCCTGAAAAAATGCCCCGGAACCCGTGGACCCCGGGGCCTGCGTAAATACTGAAGCCTGGCCATAGGCGAAGGCTCTGCGGTCCAAAGGAGCACCCCATTAAAGTCTACCAGAAATGGAGACCAGATGACCAGGTCGTAGCGTATCTCCCGGGCCAGCCTAACCATGGATGGGGAACCTTAGTACCCCCTGTAGCCCCTTCCCGCTTGTGGCAAAAAACGCCGCCCCTGGGGCGGCCCAGCACTAAAGCTAAGGGACACCCAGTAATGACTGGACCTGCCTTAGATTGGCCTTCCTCTTGGCCAGGACGCCCTGTATAAGGATCCGCAACTTGTAGACTCTGTCGGCCGGCTAGGCTACAGCCGCCGGCTGCAGGGCAAATCCTTAAACCCAGGCCAGACATGACGCACGGTGGGCCCTTGGTCCTGGCGTCAGCCACTGACACCCATAAGTTAGGGTGTCCCGGGAGGAGGCAGGAACGGACCCCATGTCCCACTTGGCCCTGAGTGCATAGTGCCTAAGATGTGAACCAACCCGGGTACTGTATCAACAGCTGATAACGCACTTGCAACTTCATCAGTATAGCATCGTTAGTGGATGCCCCGTGGGGGTAAGACAGGTGCTGGCTTAACCGGTATTTACCCGAAGCCTGCTTGGGTACTTCTCCCAAAGACCGAATAACACGTGCTGGGCCAGGGGTCAGCCGTGCACGGGCCAACCATTCTGCCCAGCGCTGCCTCGGCTCCCCACTCACGTCTCACCACCTCGGGGGCATACACCACTGATTTCAAATTCCTGGGTGGAACTACCCTGGCGTCGCCGGGGATGGGCAAACTAAAACCGTAACTAAACCTTGAACAACAACAGGGCCTCTTCCCTGTTCATGTAGGCATGCATACGGGGTTTCAGCTCGAACGGGACTATGGAGATGTTGCCTCACTTAGAGCTAGAGCTGGCGTCGCCAGCGGGGCGGCTTTACAGGTCTTAGCTGGGTGACTGGCCCCCAATTACAGCAGTCGTGGCGAAAAGGCATTTGCCGCCTCTATCGCACTGCATCGTTAAAGGCCAAGCCTTTAGCGGCTGGCTTGTGCCCTTCTTGCCGGGGGGAAAAACTGACACCTCGGGATGGGACTCATAAGCAGCGTGGCCTTTACCCATGTCCCGCCACCATATCCTGACATGCTTAAGGCCCTCGGCCGTAACCCATGTACCGGCGTGGGTCAGACTAAATTTCTCGTCCTAATCCCTCAGAGCCGGAACCTTGTAAGTTAGAAAAACCTGTGTACCAGGAACATGTACCGCCTAACGTTGTTGCGCTTCTGGGGTCAAAAATAGCCCGATGGAAACACTTAACCCAGTGGTGAAAACCCGGATACAAGTTTTCACCGGCACTGGCCGATTTCTTGGCCCTGCCGCCATAAGTTAACGTGAAAACATCCCCGAACTCCCTTTGGCTATTTTCCCTTTGTGCCTTTATGGAGACCCCTGTACCCTGCGGTGTTGCTGCGATGGGCCATGTCAAAGGAAAGCTGGGACGGGTTTAGTTTTGCTAGACCGCTTCCCCCCACCCCTGCTTGCTGTGCAACTGCGCACGCTACAATCTTGGCAAACCTGCGGGGGCGTCCAATGGTTCCTGACCCCTCGCAGTGGCGGAGGAATGGCCCGCAGAATATTCAGAGGTATCATACTCATCATGCTCACCATCACCCGGAAGGTTGACAGCATCCGGAGACCCGGCCTCATGCGGCGTCCCTGCTGCCGCTGCAGTTGCCTGCGTAATGTTCTCTCCAGAATGATGATCCACGTCCGCGGCTGCCCGCCGGGCAACTGATGAGACCTCGGAAGAAACATGTAGAGTGGTTAGTGACTCACTCATGACCGGTGCAACACCCAACCCCACCCTGAAATTGTGTGGGGGCGGAGGTAGCACTATAACCAACTCTACTGGAAGGGGCCTGAGAGCTGGATGGGGATGAGCAGGGAAACCCGCCTGCCAGGTGTGAGCCGGGCATGGCTGAACGGCATGCCCCGGGAATCCCGCCTAAGCCTGGGGAGAATATACGAACTCCACACAGTTAGGGCCATGGTGGGAATGGAACCACTGACCTATTGCTGTGAGGCAGCAATAATAACCATTACACCATACATGCTGCCCCGGGCCTGCCCGATTCCGGCCGCAAGGGCCGTGAAACTGCCCCCCCAGAACTCCCCACAGGGAAAACCGACTGACTGGGACGGGTGGGTAGATGCCCCCGAAGTGCCGTGGGGACGGGTATTGGGTCTGAAGGTCCGGGGCAGGAAAATGGGCCCGGAACCTGGGCAATACCCATATGGGGTACCTGTGCGGGCGTGCCGCCTTGTGGCGGTGCCCATGGCGCCCCCGGCCCTGAGGGGGGGGTGTGTAAATGGTGGGGGTTAATAATTAATGGGAACCCCCCCAGCCGTTGGAACATTGGCACTGGCAGCGCCTTGACAGGTTACAAGCCCCCCCAAAAGAGGGGCCCCCTTAGACCCCGGAGGGGTGAGTTGTGGGAGGGGACGGTGTCCGGGAGGACCCAAGGGGGTGCAGGTGGCGGGGTTGCCCTGATCAGGAAGGCAACCCCATATCTGTCGGCTAATGACCCTGTGTATGGTGGCTGAAAGCCGTCCAGCAGGGGTAGCTAGAGCCCCATGGTCTGCAGACAACATGCCCTGTATGGATGCAGGCCACCCTCATACCCGGGCGACCTGCCCCCCCCCCCCCCCCCTATAATGTGCAGGCTAGAGTGCTGGGCTGAGAGCCCGCCGCCGGAGTGTAGCTCCTGGGCGGCTGAGACCACCCAGACGCCGCTTGGGCGCCTTTTTGACCAGCCGCGAGGCGGCTGAGGAGAGGTGAGGAGGTGACTTAGTGCCGGGTGATACGGAGGGAGGCGCGGGGACTGGGGACTGTGCAACCGTGTGCACACCCCGCGCCCCCCCCCCACCCCCCGGCGCCTGAGAGTTCCGGAGTGGCATGTTATGCGGTGCGCTCGGCGGGGACCCGCCTGGCGTGCGCACCCCCCAGCCGCCGCTTGGGCGCCTTTTTGACCAGCCGCGAGGCGGCTGAGGAGGTGACTTAGTGCCGGGTGAGCCTGAGAGTTCCGGAGTGGCAGGTTATGCGGTGTGCTCGGCGGGGAACCGCCTGGCGTACGCACCGCTGCAGCGGGAGGGAGGGGGACAGAGGACTCTGCGTCCTGCTGGGGAGCAGGACTGGGCTCCGTGGCTCTGACGCGGAAGCCCGCGCCGCCTGTCTGCTGCTACCACATGCTGAGGAAGGGGAGATTCCGCATGCCAACGGGGAGGGGGGAAGTAAAAATGGAGTGGCGCACAGCTACTGGGAATTGTAAATGGCTAGTGGGGACAATTAAGCTAGATGAGGGTGTCACCAAAAATGCCACTTATCTCTTTCCAGCTGCCAATGTGGACCCCCTGCAACTCCAGAGAAAATCCAGACTCAAGAGGAAGATGGATCACCTGACTACCTCTTATATACCTCCACCTAAGCTACCACCCCTTCTACACCTGATTGGCTACCCCATCTACACTGCACCTCTATGGGTAAGTTACACTCTGATTTCTATCTTTGTCATACCATCCCAAACTGCACCGACTCTTATATTCCCTCATGCCTAGGCAGCCCTCGCTCTCTCTAGTTAATGGGCTATTGACTGCCCCCTTGGGAGACTTAGATTCTGATTATAATGCTATACCTGTGCAAATGACAGCAGTTTTCAGCACGGTAGAACAATTACAGCTATAGTGATACAAATGTATGTGTGTGTCTAAATCTCCCTTTGCAAGTTTGCATGATTGATACAAACCTGATACAGCTGCATGAAACAAATTATTGGTGGATGTGTTCAAAATAGATACAACAGTAGCAGTACACATAGGAGGCAATACAAGACAACTGATTTGCCTTAAAAACCCATGATAAAAACATTTACTAATACCTTATTTCATGGCCGCACAAAATTATAGGGCCATCAGGTAGTTGCATAGAATAAATACCTAATTAACCCTATACCAACTGATAGAACTGAATACACCCATACAAGGGGAATTGGATGCATGACAACCATTGTGGGCAGAACAGGGCACAGCAAATAAAATAAATCAGTGGCTCAATTATAAATATGTATATAAGGTGTAGATACATAGGGTGACATTCTATGTGCTGCGATTTGCGTTTTTTGCGTTAATTAGTAAAAAAAATGGCGATATCGCATTTGTCCTTCAAAACGCATATTTAATAGGATGCGCTAAGGGACAGAAATCGCATATTATGTGCATTAATGCATGCTGACCAAAAGTGCGAGATAAATTCGCATTTTTATCGCATCCAGATGTTTTCGTAAAGAAAAGTATACAAATCGCTTATTTAATGCAATGCGTTTTCGCAAATCGCACTTTTAAGCTGACTAATATTCGCCCTTATTTCAGACCAGGTTCTGTTTGGCGAATTAGCCCGAACCCTGCACAGATCGCAATGTTCTGTGCAGGGTTCTGGTTTAAAAAAAAAAAATAAACGTTTAAAATGAAAAAAAAACAAAAACGAGCGCGGGGTCCCCCGCCAGAGCATGACCAGCCCCGGGCTCATTGAGCCGGTGCTGGTGACATAAAATCAGGGTCCCCGACAAATAGGGGTCCCCTTGATTTCATGAAACCAGCACCAGGCTCAAGGTCCGGCGCTGGTTCCCAAAATACGGGGGACAAAATGACTAGGGGTCCCCCGTATTTTAAGAACCAGCACCGGACCCAACCAGCCAGCAGGGTAATGCCACAGCCGGGGGACACTTATTATATAAGGTCCCGCGGCCAAAGCATTAACCCCCTGGCTGGTCAGCATGGGCAGGGGTCCTGGGGAAGTGGGGACCCCCCCAATGAAGGGGTCCCCCCCTCCAGGACTTACCAGCCCATGCTGATAGTCCGGGGCTGTCCCCGATGCCGCTAGGCGGTGGGCATCGGGCTGATGGATTGTGTAAAAAAAAGAAGAAAAACTATTGTTTTCTACTGGCGAACTATGAGTCCCAGCAAGCCTCCCCCGCATGCTGGGACTTGGAGAACCACAAGTCCCAGCATGCGGGGCATTAAAGGGCCCGCTGGCACTTGTAGTTTTACAGTACAAAAAATAGTTAAAGAAAACACACTGACACCCTGAAAAATAAAAGTTTAATACACACATAACACACACACACTGATACTTACCTACCTTGAGCCCGTAGGTCGGACCCTGGATCCTGGGTCCGGGCTCCAGGGCTCCAGGGCAGAAGAGTCCGTTCCGGGGCCTTGGTCCTGGTTCCGGGGCTGGTCCGGGGTTCCGGGGCTCCTGGGCTGAAGAATCCGGGGTCCAGGATCCGAGGTAGTCCCCAGGGGTACCTAAGGAAGGAAATCCTACTCAACTGGTCCCCGGCGACGACCTCGGCATCCTCTCCGGCAGAAGCGCTGCTCCCATCTGGTACCCGGCTCACAGGACTTACACAGGCGCAGAGATGTTTCTTCCTTAGCGTCTGTATTCAGAATGATTTCTGGCCAATCAGGAGCCGACTTTCTCGGCTCCTGATTGGCCAGAAATCATTCTAAATACAGACGCCGAGGAAGAAACATCTCTGCGCCTGTGTAAGTCCTGTGAGCCGGGTACCAGATGGGAGCAGCGCTTCTGCCGGAGAGGATGCCGAGGTCGTCGCCGGGGACCAGGTGAGTAGGATTTCCTTCCTTAGGTACCCCTGGGGACTACCTCGGATCCTGGACCCCGGATTCTTCAGCCCAGGAGCCCCGGAACCCCGGACCAGCCCCGGAACCAGGACCAAGGCCCCGGAACCGGACTCTTCTGCCCTGGAGCCCCGGAGCCCGGACCCAGGATCCAGGGACCGACCTACGGGCTCAAGGTAGGTAAGTATCAGTGTGTGTGTGTTATGTGTGTATTAAACTTTTATTTTTCAGGGTGTCAGTGTGTTTTCTTTAACTATTTTTTGTACTGTAGAACTACAAGTGCCAGCGGGCCCTTTAATGCCCCGCATGCTGGGACTTGTGGTTCTCCAAGTCCCAGCATGTGGGGGAGGCTTGCTGGGACTCATAGTTCGCCAGTAGAAAACAATAGTTTTTCTTCTTTTTTTTACACAATCCATCAGCCCGATGCCCACCGCCCAGGGGCATCGGGGACAGCCCCGGACTATCAGCATGGGCTGGTAAGTCCTGGAGGGGGGGGAATGACCAGCCAGGGGGTTAATGCTTTGGCCGTGGGACCTTATATAATAAGTGTCCCCCGGCTGTGGCATTACCCTGCTGGCTGGTTGGGTCCGGTGCTGGTTCTTAAAATACGGGGGACCCCTAGTCATTTTGTCCCCCGTATTTTGGGAACCAGCGCCGGACCTTGAGCCTGGTGCTGGTTTCATGAAATCAAGGGGACCCCTATTTGTCGGGGACCCTGATTTTATGTCACCAGCACCGGCTTAATGAGCCCGGGGCTGGTTATGCTCTGGCGGGGGACCCCGCGCTCGTTTTTTTTTTTTTACTTTGCGCTTTCCTGCAAACGTGCGATTTTCAGACATGAAAATCGCACATTTTCAGGTCTAAAGACATCGCACCACTTCGCCGCAAATCGCACCACTTCGCACTTTTCAGCCTCCAAATCGCATCACATTAAATATGCGAATTATGACTGAAAAATGCGATTTTAAAAAGTGCGAATAGCAGCGATGTGGTGCGCTAAAAAAACATGCGCATTTATCTCAAAGCATAGAATGTCACCCTTTGTTTGTCCTTTATAAATTTTGTTTTGACCAATGATTAAATCCTTATCTTAAATTACATGAATTGAGTAAATCTTCCCAGAGCATCAATGCTGGATTGATGGTAGGGATGTATGATGGTCAACTAATTAAAGGTGCAACCAAATTAATGACACCAGATACCAGTCTTTAATGTAGGTATATCATCACGTAATATACATCGTAGGGCTTAGAAAAATTATTAAAACACAGTGAAAATTATTGATTAATAACTAAATCCTTATCCCTTTGGACACCATAAGCCTCACATCAAATTATTTTAATTAACCTTTGCACCAGCATTAAAAAATAAAAAATAAAAATTTAAAATAGATACATAAAATGTTTACAGAATAACTTCATAAGATTGGGGATTTAGAGTGCACCCCACCCGAATTTCTTTTCTTTCTAATTAACAAACTTCATAACTCGGGGGTGCACCACTGACCATCACACAAACAGCATAAGACCCACGGGGGTCAATGCTAGGTTGTGATGCCAAGATAGAATTATTGATTAATTACAGCAGTCAGTAATATCCCCAATAAGATACAAATGGATTTAACAATCCATTAACCTTTTCCTGTTTTACTTAGTGCAATCCCCCCACAACCAATCTCTTTAGTTCTTTCCCAGTCACACAGTACATCAGCAACAATGCATATTACCCAGGGTTGCTGACTGTTATGCTGTGTACACACAGGGGCGATAGGGTCTGAAATCGCTGGGAATATGGTCGCTGAGCGACCATATTGCCAGTGATTGGAGTGTGCACCAGCGATAAATCGCCGGGTGCGCGCTCCCGTTTTCAGCCCCTGAATGGTCGCTGGTCGGAGGAGCATGCTCCTCCGACCAGCGACATCCCCTGCCTCTTCACCCAGCAGTGTTTAAATTTTCATCTGCGACCATCTCTGGTCGCAGATGAAAACGGGACATGGGGCAATATGATTGCTGAGCAATATATTGCTAGCAATATATTGCCAGCGATCATATTGCCCCGTGTGTACGCACCTTTACAGTCTCCTCTCTGGGAGAACCCGGAGAGGAGACTGTCAGCATCACTTCTGGGGGCGGGACCTGATGGAGACATCATCAGTTCCTGCCCCCAGTAATGCAAATCCCGCAATATGCGGGTCTCCGATGAGGGGGCGGGGCTAAATACGTGTGATTTGCATTTTTCACCCCGCCCCTTCTGGCAAAAAGCCTCGAATCGCGGCAATTTAAAGCTTCTGCCACCAGGTACATGAGGGGTGGAAGGGGGTCCGCCGGAATTCAGGAGGGTTGCCCACCTTTCCGGGGGGCCGGGAGGGGGAACCGATTTTTAGGATCCTACTGGCCACTCCGGGAGGGTTGGCAACCCTGATATTACCACTGCACTGCATATTATCAACATGTCCTCATATAGAACATGAATATTATATTGTGCTAAAAAAAATAGGGAATAAATAGTAATAGAGCAATAATAAAATTCAACTGGGTAATAACAGACAGGCAATGAAGTAAGAGGACCCTGGGCCTGTTTCAGACCTTATTGCCACTCACTCACCATCAAATAATTTTCCCAGTCTGTGCAAGTGTGCGTATCTCTGACCCTTCCACAACTCTGTGACAGAGACCGGCTGATCGAGGCTGGAGCTGTTCGGTAATCGTTTGCCTCGCAGATATAGACAACTGATTAACCACACCCTCCTCGCAACCTTACATTCTATGACCGATATGACATGACCCCTCTCAATTATTAGAATGTGAAGAGAAAAATGTATGATAAGCATGTCTTTCCATCATTTACATGGTACATACTGTATGTACCAACTGTTCTGATCATGGTGGATGATCTTGCTAAAAGGCTGCGCATGCAGATTTGCAGAGGTGGAGTGCAGTGGAAGATGTTGCCCTTCTGCACAATGGCGGTATATGTATACATTGTATACGGCATAAGAATATCTATCTATCCATTGTGACAAGGAATCACATACACTGGTTAAAGATGAAGTCTGGTTCTTTATTCTCAGCAGGCAGACAGCATTGCAGGATAACAGATTGGCAGTTCTTATGTTACAGCATGGCAGTTCTCAGGTTACAGCAATGGCACTTCTCACAATAAGGGAACTACCAGAGAATCCCTAACGTAATCCCCGGACCCCCCACAAGCCTATTGCCCAGGCACTAACTGCCACTGGGAACACCAACCTTCTGTCTTGAACACACATATATCATGAAGCACCAGGTGATGCTAATCAGCCAGTGACTCCCAATACATCCTAGGAAAACCCGGGTTGGCTCTCCCTAGCCCTGCTGATGCTGCTGGTCTAAATCCAGGACTGGATCTTCCACATTACCCTCCATTACATGCCTTATCATCATAATTATTATTATTTACACGGTCTAATTTGGTAGCATATCATTACTTATAGGCTACCACTAACCACAGGCAGCACATTTTACTAAGGTACAATTCATGCATCCAACTATTAGGCAACACTGAGTACAACACTCACATTATAATGGGATGCGGTCATTTGGTCTACTGCATTATGGTCGACAGTCATTAGGTCGAATCCATTAGGTCGACATGCTAAAAGGTCGACATGACTCTAGGTCGACATGGGAAAAGGTCGACATGATTCTAGTTCGAAAGGTCATTAGTTCGACAAGGTCATTAGTTCGACAAGGTCATTAGTTCGACATTGTCTATGTCGACATTCACAAGGTCGACATGGAGTTTTTCACTGTTTTTTGAGCCAACATGTGCCGACAGGCGGTATTTCATGCCCTACCATCCACTAGGGCGTGGTGGGAGAATAAAATAGTGTGCCGAGCGTAGCAAGGCACCGTGCCCGACGCATCGCGAGCGCAGCGAGCGATGCGAGGGGATGCAGTGCACTTTAAACTGTGTCCATGTCGACTGTGTTGACATTCAGGTAAAAAAACAGTGAAAAACCCCATGTCGACCTTGTGAATGTCGACATAGACAATGTCGAACTAATGACCTTGTCGAACTAATGACCTTTCGACCTAGAATCATGTCGACCTTTTCCCATGTCGACCTATAGTCATGTCGACCTTTTAGCATGTCGACCTAATGGATTCGACCTAATGACTTTCGACCATAATGCAATAGACCATAATGATCCCAACCCATTAATATAATGTATGAAACTGTACAACATGAGATGAGCCATAATTACACTTTTCCATATGAAATGCATCATCGAGTCCTAGGATCACCCAGTTTCCTGTTGGGGAAAGGACCTGTGGGGCTGATTTACTCTCCCTATGAGTATAATCTATGCCATGATCTCCCATAATGCAAATGATGTTACAGTAATTGCCAAGTTAAAGTTGCTGATATTTAGAGAACAATGAACTTAATTGAGTGTGAATCCCGGTGGTACCATCAGTGACATCATGTGTATACTTAGGGCAAGCCCTTTTCTGGAGCAACCACACAGAGAAAAGTAATCAATGGAATTCCAAAAAGAACTTATTAATGGTTCCATAATATACAATAGTGCCAGACATGGACAGGTGGAGAACGTGACAGGTTATATGCAACAATAGACCACATTTGTGGTTTCTCTTTCTTTGGTATAAATATAGCCTAGCTCCATGTAAGGTACCGATAGTGATGCCATTGTCACAGCTCAGTAAGTATGCAAGGACAATGGTGTTTTTCTACCAGTAGCATGGTTTCGGTGATTGAGTCACACTCTCCATTGACCTCATTTCCCAGAACTCTTTCTCCTTCAGACCGGTGGATGGTACCTCGTGGGGTTGGGAAACAGCCAACATCAAACAGACGATGACATTTCCTTTGTGGAGAGAGACATCTATAGCCTCTGATAGACAATTATACAATCCATAAACAAGCTCAGAACATCAAGGAAGACCACTCGTCATTGTTAGTTTGTATTTATTTATTTTTGCTCAATGTTTTTTTTCTCCTACTTAAATTAACAAGCACAGCAAAGAAGAGAAAATAAAAGATATTTTTTTAATTGCCTGCCTGACATTTTTCAAACACAGCCTGTGACATGGCAGGTAGGAGCTGATTGGCTGGCTGTTTAACACTCTCCATTTTATCACTTTTGAAGCTTAGTGGATCTGGCCCTTAGTCTAGCAGGAGTTGCGGAAGCAATCAGAAGGGAATGTGTTGAGAGTGGATGCATCATGGTAACTGTGTTTTTACTTTAGCATTGCCATGTGAAAAAAAAAAAAAAACAATATCCACAGTTATCACGATGGAATGCATAGGATGGCCACCCACTGTGTTTCATCCATCTATGATTTTTACTGCTCAGGTCATTGTTTGGAGATTGCAACAAGTAAGTGATGGTGAACGATAACAGTTGATAACAGTTGGGAGGAACCAGTAGCGGCTTAAGAGGGAGCCGCACCAACTGCCATTAAGTCTCAGATGGTTTTGTTTGGCAGTTATTGTGACTCTTCTATTTGAATTTTAGATTGTACTGCAGCCCTCTCCGCTTCCCCCTTTGCAACTGCCACACATGAACTATGATCTGGTACATCAGTGCTAAGGCTCATACACATGGGGCGATTTCTGCTAGCCTGCACGTTGAGCAATGCAGGCTATAGCAATTGCCCTTGTGCTTCTTGGCATTTAGATCGCCCATACACAAGTAGCGATGTGTGTATGGGTGATCTACTGTATGATAACCAGTGTTAGACCTCTGGTTAGAACACTGGTGATCTGACTAGATCTTGACTATATGTAGTCAAGATCTAGCTTTGGGGCATATACACGGAGTGATCTATGCTTCATTTCTAAGCAATCTATAACAGGGTTGCCGACTCTCCCGGAATGTCCGTGAGACTCCCGGAATCCTGGGACATCTCACAGACTCCCGGGAGAGGAACCGTTTTTCCTGCAGCTTCTACAAGATCATCTGTGCTGCATACTTTGCATGCGCTAGATGCCCGCAATGCTGCCGCCAACGCCTGACCGGCCGAAACAGCATCACCTGTCACTCTGGCAGATACCGGCAGAGAACAGAGCGGCGGGGGACAGAGCACACGCCGGGGGACCAGACTGGTGGTTACCAGTAACATTATCAACTGCAGACTCTGCATGTTTATAACATCAAAGCGCACACTGCACAATAAAGGTACCATAAGCGGAGGTGCACTGCAGGAGGGTAAGAACGCTAGCCCCGCAACATACCGCTGGACTGTCATACATCATCCCAAACTGTTGAGGTGCGGGCCAGGTTATCACCCACACCTCCATCCCCCTTATTCGCAGCTCTGTTGTATAACAGGACTATAGATTTTTTATTGCACCATTGTATAAGTTTTGTGATAACATAATAAATAGCATTAATCATTATTAGACGCTCTAGCCTCAGCACGGAGCCGTCACATTTTAGGCAGCAGGTTACAGCAGTTGTTATGGAGACCAAGCTGGGAGATGATAAGAATGCATCAGCGATGCAGGGACTGAAGTAGTGAGAGGGGTCTGTGTCCATGGTACTGAGCAGAGGCAGGGCGCAGGACAGTGACCGGAGGGGCCCGGGAGCCAGGTATAGCAGGGCCCACATGGCCCGCCCCCTGGCGATGCATGGCCCGCCCCCTGGCGACACATGGCCCATCCCCTGGCAATGCAAGGTCTGCCCCCTGGCGACGCAAGGCCCGCCCCATGTCTTTAAATTTTCTCCCTGAAATGATTTTTCAAAAGTAGGCAACCCTGATCTATACATAGGTCTAACATTGCTCTGTGTGTTTGCCTCTTTAGTAAGCATATCAGTAACAGACCGGATTATACATAAGATATATATGTACCTCCCTACTAGCTAGCATCCACTCGCCCTCTAGCTAATGCCACATGGTGCAAGGAGACTGCTAGATTAGCTAAAACTATGGCTGTACTATTATTGGTAACCAGCAGCAGCGGCGTAACTATAGCACCGCAGCCCCCGCCGGGCGCTGTGCATGTGGGGGCACCGGGGGCTGCGGTGCTATAATTACACCCCCCCCCCCAATCCCTCGCAGACTTACCTATCTCGCTGGTCCCGGCGGCTCCGTTCTTCTGCTGAGGACCACCACAAAATGGCCACCCCCATATAGCACACAGTTCTCTGAAACTGTCTGCTGTATGGGGGCGGCCATTTTCTGGTGGTCCTCAGCAGAAGAACGGAGCCGCCGGGACCAGCGCGATAGGTAAGGCTGCGGGGGATTGGGGGGGTTTGCATGGGTGGCGGGGCGGCGGCGGGGGGGGATTGCTTGGCGGCCGGGCGTTGGGGGCGCCCAAAACTTACGGCGGGGGAGCGCCCAAAACTTAGCTACGCCACTGACCAGCAGGTACAGTACACAATAATGCAGGAACATAGTGGTAATGCAGGAGTTAGCCACAGTGGTATCAAACATGTGGGGGTTATTCTAGTTCACTCCTTCTGGCAAATTCCTTCTTAGATGGACAAAACCATATGCACTGCAGGTGGGGCAGATGTAACATGTGCAGAGAGAGTTAGATTTGGGTGAGTTATTATGTTTCTGTGCAGGGAAAATACTGACTGCTTTATTTTTACACTGCAATATAGATCTCACTTTGAAGTAAAACCCCACCCAAACCTAACTCTCTCTGCACAAGGAGTGAACCAGAATAACCCCCATGGTGTATTGCAGCTAATAGGTGTCTTAGGTGTCCTTCTACACAGGAAAAAGGTGTCTTAATAGGTGTAGTCTGCACATATGCAGTAGCACCTTTTATAATGGATACCGTGTGCTATGCACACGGGTCACTGAGTCCCAGGGGGGCCCACACTGTACCTATTTTTCTAATACTTACCAGCAGGAGTCCAGCGCCGGCAGCAGCAGTGATTCAAAAATCAACAGAAAAATGGCCACCATGCCATTTTTTCCAGATATTCACTCCTACACAGTAGGGTCTAAGCCAGTGATGGCTAACCTTGACAATCCAGCTGTTGTTGAACTACACATTCTAGCATGCCCTGCAACAGCTTTGCATGGCCAAATAGCAAAACTGTAGCAGGGCATGCTGGGATGTGTATTTCAACAACATCTGGAGCATAGTTGCCTACCCTCCTACATTCTGCAGGAGACTCCCTGAAATAACAGCAATCTCCCTCTCTCCCTCATTAGTCTAGCAATCTCCCTCATGTCACCTAGCCCACGTTACACTGTTACATTTTTGGGGAAAAAAGGAATGAGAGATTGATATATTTACATTGAATCATCAGCAACATTCCCCGGCACTATACAAAGTACAGTAGCTCTTACTAACTGCTTTGGGGCTCATCTACATTTGGATATAAGTAATTTTAAAAGAACTGTCTCAGATGTAACAGTACACACCCACACTTCTAGGTGCCACGTTCACAATCTATTTTCACAATCTCTCCATATATGGAACTAGACACGCCCTTTGGGTGGAGTATGATACACCCCCTCATTGGGGCGCTGTGCAAAATTCTACTACCAACTATAATCTCCCTGAAACTAGTTTTCAAAAGTAGGCAGCTAATAGGTGTCTTAACTCAGTGACACTTCTACACAGGAGAAAGATGTTTGTACTCTGCACATATGCCGTAGCACCTTTTATAATGGATGCAGTGTGCGCCATGCACACGGGCCCCTGAGTCCCAGGGGGGCCCACACTGTACCTATTTTTCTAATACTTACCAGCTGGCGTCCAGCACCGGCAGCAGCAGTGATGCAAAAATCAACAGAAAAAGATAATTCATCATCTTTTAATTTATAAACTCTCATTTCTAACATAAAGGTGTTTGTTTAAGCAAAGCTGAGGCTGACGGTAGCTGTAATCTCTATAGCAGACCAGTTGCAGCGTCACAAGTACATACTTCCCTGTTACAAGTACAAAGCTCCTTTTATTCATCTTATCTAATAACTTTGTTTAAGATATACTTTGCCAAAGTACAGTATCTGTATGAGCAGAAGTTCAATAACAAACAAAATTTATTCCCATACACATCACTATCTGACGAAATCTAAATAATACTTAAAAACTGTGGACAGCATTATTGCATTACTGCCTCACAGCCCATGGGCAGGAATTCAAAGCCTTATCTTTGCAGAGTTTATATATGTCCTCTATGTCAGTGGAGGAACTTGTGGGTGGTGAGTCCAGGTGCAAAAATGTAATCCTCCACCCCAACCCAAGTTCACAATATAAAACATGGCAGTGGGTGACAGGGAGAAGCAGAGGGAGGCAGAGTGTGACAGGGGACAGGGGAAAGCAGCGGGTGACAGGAAGAAAGAGACAAGGGCAGCAGTGGGCCCCTTAGTCTTCAGAGGCCCCAGTAGTTCTGCCTCTGCTCTCTGTCACTGTGTTAGTGTGCTTTTTTTACAGTAGGTTCCTTCCATAGCTCAAAAGCATACAGGCAGGATATTTGGCTTTTGATCTGTGTCATACCTCCCAACCGATCCGATTTTGTTGGGACAGTCCTGTATTCTAATGCATTTGCAGCTGTGATCCTGTGCGCAGCAGATATGCAAAAACATGCATTTTACAGACACATGACATTCTATTGAGGTACCTTGCAGCCAGTGTAGGTGGAGCACCTCCTGAGGCTGAAGACGCAGCAGAAGCCCTTATAGGCCATGCAAAAGAGCTTAAAAGTCCTGGGGGGTGGGACCCCGTCAAGCGTGTCCACTGGCTATGACATTACACCCCCTGCTAGTGGAGCCCGGTGCTGGTTCTTAAATTACGGGGGACCCCTACTCATCTTGTCCCCCATATTTTAGGAACCATGGCTAGCACCAAAGGGTGGTGGTGGTGCGGTGGATGCGGGTGCCTCACCAGCCACCGACCTCACCGCACGTCATTGGGCCCTGTAGATTATAACCTCTCTATTATGAAGTGCTTCATAAAATGTGTGCACTTTCTAAACTACTGTTAATAAATGTATACACTGTAAGAACGCAGGAAGTGTACAAAAATATTATATAGGGAGCACTATCCGGATTAGAAATAAAGGGTGAGATTTAATAGGATGATAGATTCTGAAAGTGAGAGATTTGGTGAGAAATCTCCAATTTTTTTTTTAAACGGCAATCATATACACTGCAAATTGATCTGGTTTTGCAGTATAAATGATTGCTGCTTTAAAAAAACTGGAGATTTCTTACCAAATCTCTCACTTTCTGAATCTATCATCCTATTAAATCTCACCCATACTCTTAAATTACATTACAATACAGTATTAGGACCAATATAATCATCTTTGACCTACTGTCCAAGTAACTTAAAACCGTGAATACTCCTAAATCCTTCCAGTTACTACTTGTGCAATTATCTAAATCCACATATAGATTTCATATAATCCAGCAATCATTACATCATATCCAAACCTATCTAGTGCTTTCTTTTATCTCCATTGTGATCAGTGGTAATACATTCCAGGGAATATACATTAATAATAAAGGGATTTATTCCTACTGTATGTACACATGTACAATACATGGTAATTAGATACAGTAGATTCAGTGCCTTGTCAGTTAATAAGAACTTGGTGTTCCTGCAACGTCTTTCTCCAATCTCTGTATAATGGCCCTCATTCTGGTTTAGTATATACATCCATTCGCAGCTTTGTGTGC
This sequence comes from Crinia signifera, assembly GCF_055691185.1. Taxonomy (NCBI): domain Eukaryota; kingdom Metazoa; phylum Chordata; class Amphibia; order Anura; family Myobatrachidae; genus Crinia; species Crinia signifera. Next base: position 280,808,490 of record NC_139220.1, on the reverse strand, counting down.
AGGGGCAATATCATTGATGACTTTGCAAGCTCTTGCAGGCCAAATCGCAGGTTTAGACACCCGGTCTGACCCGATGCGCAGTCTCGTGTGCATCGGGTCAGAGTCGGGAGGTCGGAACGGCTGCACATAAGATTTGCTAAATCTTATGTGCAGCCGGGCAGGGGACACAGAGGCGGCGGACGCCGGCGAGGGAGATGGACAGGGGTTTGGGGGACACCGGCGAAGGAGTCGGGCAGGGGGAGCCGGAGCAGGAAGCTGTCAATGCTCCGGGCAGGTGGAGGGAGCAGGGGGGCAGAGGACGCTGCTAGTAGTGCAGAGGCAGCGGACGCTGCGGTGGGACACAGAGGCGGCAGTAACGTAGAGGCGGGCAGGGAGAGCTGGGAGCTGTCAGCACTGGATTTAAAAAAAAGCCCATACAATGAATGAGAGAGCGCTCAGCCAATCACAGGCTGCCCATTCAATGTATGTTTTTTTTTTTTTGTTCAGTACTGACAGCTCCCGGCTCCTTCTGCCCGGCTCTATGTTTCTGCTGCCTCTCTGTCACTGTCCCCCGAAGCGTCACCCGCAGCGTCCGCTGCCTCTGCACTACTAGCAGCATCCCCCCCAGCCGCCTCGCCGCATCCCCCGCCCACCACATCGATTTCCGCCACCCCCCCTGCTCCCTCCACCTTGCAGCTCCCCGGGAGTTGCATATGATGCATCGCATGTGATGTATTATTTGCAAAACTTGGCACATTAAGTGCCTAATTGGAGTCTGAGCAGGGAGCTGTCAATGCTCCGGGCAGGTGGAGGGAGCAGGGGGGCAGGGGATGCTGCTAGTAGTGCAGAGGCAGCGGACACTGCGGGGGACACAGAGGCAGCAGTAACGTAGAGGCGGGCAGGGGGAGCCGGGAGCTGTCAGCACTGGAAAAAAAAGCCCATACATGAATGGGCAGCCTGTGATTGGCTGAGCGCTCTCTCAGTCAGTCAGCAATTGGCTGAGAGAGCACTCAGCCAATCACAGCCTGCCCATTCATTGTATGGGCTTTTTTGACAGCTCCCACCTCCCCCTGCCCGGCTCTATGTTACTACCGCCTCTGTGTCACTGTCCCTCGCAGCGTCCACTGCCTCTGCACTACTAGCAGCGTCCCCCCAGCCACCTCACAGTGTCCCCCGCCCACTTCCTCGATTTCCGCCGCCCCCCTGCTCCCTCCACCTTGCAGCTCCCCGGGAGTTGCATATGATACATTGCGTGCGATGTATCATTTGCCAAACTTGGCCCATCAAGTGCCTAATCGTGTGTCCCCCTACCGGGGAGCTGCAGGGGGAAATCAGGTCCGACTTGTCCTTAGGACAAGTTGGACTAATGTATGGGGGCCTTAACTTTCAGCCCAGCGATCAGTTAGCAATGCAGCCATGTCAATAGGGGGAAATCCATTCACAATCACTCACCATCAAATGGATGCCCCCACCTGTGTGTAGCCGCCACACAAGCATAGACTTACTCTGCGCTGTGATGGCCCTGGCTAGATCGGGTCCGGTGCTGATGTCAGAGGCCCTCCCTCCCAACAGCTGGGAGCCATCTGCTTTTACCATGACTCTCGCAGAAAACACAGATGTGCCGCTCACAAACACCGGCCACATGTCACTCAGCCAGCGTACTTCCTGTGTTCAAAGGCCATTGCTTGCTGTGGTCGTACGGAGGGCTTGTGCATAAGCACTGCGAACAATGCTGAACTCAGGGCTGCGAACTCTGCAGCCCTGAGAACAGGCCTGATTTGGGCCCTCTCTGGACATCATCCATGCTACATTTGCCCCACCTGCCGTGCACATGGATTTTGCTCACTTGAGAAAGATGAATATTATAAATTTTGAACCTCACGACCTGCTTCATTGAGCTCAACTCATAACCTATTACATACAGTATACAAGAGCTGATGAATGACATATAGCTAGACAATACATTTATTGCTGCAGCAGCTGGCTGATACCTTCTAACCACAATGTATATAGAAGATAACAGTGTCAGAGTACCAGTCTCCTGCATTACTGCACATAACAGCTGATAAGGGAGATATTGCACAAAGCCCTCCAGCAGTACTAGGGTTAACCATAGTGAGATGAACATGGCATGAGGATGTTTAAGCTGTAGGATGTGGCACATGCCAGAGAGGGAGTGTCAGGAAGGTGATACAAGAATATGATTAACACATGAGTTGCACAGTATCACCGTTACTCTTAGCCAGGAGATAGGGATATTGGTGAGGGCTACATTGTGTCACTATGTGTCACTCAACATAACAATACTACTGTACAGCAGGGCTATTTTTTAGCAGGCTCCAGCAGGAACTGAGGCCCTTATTCTAGTTCACTCTTTCTGACAAAATATTTCTTAGATGGACAAAACCATGGCCCTTATTCTGATCGGTGCGTACTTTTCCGAATTCTTTCGGATGGCGTTTTTTAGCCGTCTGCGCATGCGTGGAGAACGCGACGCGCATGTGCCACGCATGGTCTCCGTACTTGTTCTCACTAATACCGTACAGAAATGTGCACCGCAATCATTCGGGCAATATGGGTGTGTTATGGGCGTCATGCGGAATGACACAGGGGCGTAGTTTCAAAATGGGCTAAACTGGGCGGAAACATGGGCGGACACGGGGGAGTACACTTATTTTGAAGGGCGTGCATTCGGACAGCACGCCGAATGCACGCGAACAAAAAGGGAAGAAATGTGCGGTGTCCAAAAGGCTAGTATTGCTTAGCGGACACCACTCGGTCATGCGCTAGGCAATCGGAACGCCTAATCAGGACGGACGCACCTCAACCAATGTCACCTGAACCCAATACAATCACATACTTTACCCATTACTTGTTAATTACACGCTTCTCACTGCTACAATTGGAAGCATGCAGCTTAAAGGGAACATTACATGCTGCACTTGTCACACACTTTTACACTGCAAATAATCCACACAGCTTAATATTATTAATACTAATACACATGGCACTTCTGCATGTATCAATTAATACAGACATTTGTGGGGCCAAAATAATATTTATTAAAGACACTTTGGTAAAAATGTAAAAAACAACACAAAACAAATGGGACCATAACAGGCCAAAAAAGAAATAATATAGAAGAAATAGCCACAGCAGAATCATTAGGAACACATCAGGTGGCTTCACAACAAAAGTACAGCACCAACACTTCAAGTACAGCACACAGTAATGGTAGCCGAAACAGGGCAACAGGGGAACCAAACATGACATTTGAACCGCAGGGAAATGTGGTGACCCTGGGCACGGATGTTGACACAGGATGCTGACACACACAGCTCAATGGAAGATTTGGGAAGACATAACGGTGGAGATTAATGGGGACACAAGTTCATTTGCGAGCACGTTTGCCCCTGGCAGGCTCCTTGCCACGTGCAGCAGGTCTTCGGCCTCGTCCACGGCCAGAGTCAGATGGTGCCTCATGTGGAGCACATGCTGGTGAGGGGGTGGATGTTCTTCCCCCTCTGGCAGCAGGAAGTGATGGTGTTGGTAATGCACCCGAAGCGGGTGACATTAGGGCCCTATTGCTGGTAACTAGCTCCACCATAAGTTCATTATGGCGGAGGAGGAGGTCATTTTGCCGCAGGGCTTGATCAGCCAGCACCTGCAGGCTAGCAGCAATAGCTTGATGGCTGGTACTCATCGCTTGCTGGCTGGCACTCATAGCCTGCAGGCTCTCAGCAATACTCTGCTGGCTGGTGGTCAAACCCTGCAGCACCTCCTCGGCCCTACGCACCCGCTCGAATGCAGACTCTCCCTGCTGCACAATACTATCCAGCACACGGCCCCACATGGACAATTCAGCCGCGGACAATCCCGGCGGCTGCTGCACGGGCCTGCTACTGGGGCCAGGTGGCACAGACTCCACGGCCTCCTCAAGAGAATCTGGACCAAGCGGTGGGGATGCTGTTGAACGAGAAATTACCAATTACCACACATTCCGTGCCAAATGTTAAACATCTACTTATGGCCTGGCAAATAATTACCTTCAAGCGTAGAAGCCATCACTTCCGCTGGGGACTTGCTGTCTATAGTGCTCACCCCCCGGATCTCCTCCACTGCTATACAGCACTGGGCCATCTCTTCCAGGGGGGTGAGCTCCAGCTTGGATGGCATGGGGCCAGCCCCAGAGGTGTGGCTGTGTTCCCACCGCTGGGTCAATTTCTTCTTGAGGTTTCCTTTGAAGTCGTGCCACCTGCAATCAAAGTGTACATATTAATACATGTAACTACTCATGTTTGCTGTAGCACCCATTGCAATCTGAAACATAATACAACATGTGACTACTGACACCAAACTTACATTATATTCATTTTTCAAACCAACCCTTAGAAGATACAAAAACAGTCACCCTCCAATAACTATCAATTCTATGTCATGGCCAACATGTCTGTGCCTCCAAGCAATGTGAACACCCATTGACCAACTCCATCTAATATTGAATGTTAACATTACTGGACTTGTCCTACTCAAATGTAACACACATGTACTTGCCTCTTCTTAACGTGCTCTGTCTGACGAACTTGTGGAGCCACTGCATTAATCTCCGCCGTTATCTCCTCCCAGATCTTCCATCTCCTTGTGTGTGTCAACTTCACCGCTGGGCACTCAATTAAATCACGTGCCCGGGTCACCAGGATGTCAAGCTCCCGCGGTTCATATGCCATGTTTCTTGTGGTTGGTTCCTCTGTTGCCCCACTGCGGCCACGGGCACGGCCACGGGCACTGCCACGGCCACCGGTTGCTGTACCTGAAGTGCTGGCCTGGCTACTCTGTTGGGAAGCCACCTGCTGTGTTCCCAATGATTCTGCTGATGCTGAGGATGGCCCTGCTGCTGATTGGCCTGATGTGGATGGGCCATCTGGGTGCTCTGGGTTGAGGGGCACATAGGTGGTGTTGGCCTCCATGCGTGCCAAGAGATTCTGCACCACCTGGTCTTCCTCTGACTCTGAGCCTGGCATGTTTGCAACAAGTGTTTGCCTTTCTAGGACAACTTTAAATACTATTTCTGTAATTGGCGTTAATCAGCTGCAACCTGCGTTCCGTACGGCCGCGTCCCGTACGCCAGCGTCAACCGTGCGGCGCATACGTCCCGCCCCTTGTTGTTGAAAAATATTTCCAAAAAACCTGGCAAACTCAGTAAGTCTGATTTATTTGCTAAATGCAGATTCCAACACCAATGACCAAATACAACTGAGGTCAGACATGCAATGTATATTTGAATGTACTTCTGTACTGTGCACTTGTTTGCTATGTAGTACAACTGACACTACCCATTCCAGATGTCAATCCAGTCCACCACTTAGCCACAAGTAATCAGTGCTAGCATCAAAATCACATGTGAAAGCACTCCAAATTCATGCTGGATGCTAGCTACTTTTCATTCCACCTCTGTAGTATGGCCCAGTAGAAGGTAAGTGTACACATGGCAGCATGGCCTAATTTGGGGAAAAGGTCTGCCACTATTTGCTATGTTTTGGTTGCATAGCTTTGAATCTAAAATAGCTGTTTAGTACCTTTTTGAGTTAGGTGTCAGTGTCTAGTGATGCAGACTATTTCACCTGGTGCTTATACCCATGTTTGGTGAATGTTATAGATTATATATAATGTGTTTACATCTTAGTTTAGACTGTGTGTTTAGGATGGGGGGTGCGATGCAATGGGTTAGCCGTATGTTCGGGCGCATACACGCTGTTAGTGTAAAAATGAACAATAAAGTTAATACCAAATATCACTCTAACCAACCAATGACAGCACATGATTGTTTGATTAGTGCCACTCCTAAAATGGCTGCCTACCAGCGTGCAGATCCCTTCTCCACTGCGGAGCTACTGGCGCTGGTGGGAGTGATGGAGCGGAGACTGGGGCAGGCAGGCCCCTTCATCTCCAATAGGGATAAGCGCCGGGCATATGTTGCGGCCCGGCGCCGCATATTCGCCCGCACTCATGTGCGGAGGACCATCGCCCAACTGGAGAGGCGATGGTCCGACCTGCGGAGGCGGGAGCCGGAGCGTCTGCAGGCTCTGAGGCGGCGTCTGCAACGCTGTAAGTATTTTGGGCAAATACATATAAATGTCAGTGGCCAGGATTCGGTCTGCTTCACAATTGTTAAAATGGAGAGTAACAAACAGGCAGCCAATCAGCTCCTACCTGGCATTTTACAACTACAGTCTGTGACATGACAGGAAGGATGTGATTGGCTGCGTGTTTATCACTCTACATTATATCACTTTTGAAGGCTAGTGCATCTAGGCCAGTGAGTGTTTGCATTTTCACATTATTTAATATTAATATTACATGAGGTCAATTGGGTGTTTATGATATAGAAAAGCCATATACTATATGTGTGATATATAACACATATATAATGTGGTTATGATATGTACTTGTTAGAGTAATTTCAATGTGAAATGACACTCACCCATTTTGTTTGTTTAACCCACAGCGCGGGAGAGAGCCAGACAGGCCCGTCAGGAGGCCCAGGAGGTGCCCATTGAGGAGGCCAGACAGGAGGTGGGCAATGAGGAGGACTCCCAGGAGGTGCCCATTGAGGAGGCCAGACAGGAGGTGCCCATTGAGGAGGCCAGACAGGAGGTGGGCATTGAGGAGGACTCACAGGCCCACAGTTATGTCACAGAGGAGGACACGGAGGAGGCACAGGAGGTCGAAGTTGAGGAGGAGGAGGTGCCCCTACCCCTCGACGATGTGCCACCACCTCCCAATGTGGAGGATGACGACCTGGTGGAGCTGCCTGGCAGGGGTAAGTAGACTTAATGCTTCATTACTGAGTTAGGTACAGGTTGTTATGTAGCACAGCTGATTCAATTTTCCTATAATATAGTAAAGAGTAGTCCCAAAAAATGGAAAACAACAGATACACTTTGGTCTTATAGGCCCATGCTGCAAACGTGCAATCTGGATGCTCATGTAGGTGATGAGTGTTAATTTATGGATGCTCTTTGTATAGAAGCAACAATAAAACAGCAATGGAATATGGCCAGGCCTGATTTATACTGGAGTCCCATGTGGGCAGTTTGCATGGGCCCCCCTCTAGCCAGTGTGCCCGTGTTGTTGTCATGTATTTTTGTAAGCTATTATGTATGATGGATTGACCTTAGAAATTGTTTGGTGTATGGAAGCGGATTAGTGCTGCACTTTCACCTATGTGGCAAATGTGACAAGGAATCATGAAGTAATGGGAAGAGGGAGTAGCCTAGCATTTTCCTGTGGTATCTATTCTATCTATTCTATCTATTCTATCTATCTATCATGCAGTTTTGCTATTAAGCAGTAACATGCAGGTATATATGTATGGGTCAATGTGGCATGTTGTAGTGGGTGTATGTTTTGAGTTGAGTGAGGAGTCTTTGGCCAGGACAAGTGTGAGTGATCCTCAAGTGTGGTTCTGTTTTTGATATATAGATTGTGAAATGTATATGTCACACAAGTGTGTGTGTGTGGTGGCAGCATCATGATCATATATTTGATGACATAACATACAAGAGTGGATAAGGCTTTTTTTGTATGTATGATTTCTCATGGTGTAGGTACTTAGGATTGACTGTACAAGGTGTACGTGAGTAGCATAATTAATGTTGTACCCCCTTTATCATGCACACAGATTACCAGGAGCCACCCCAGGGAGTAAGAGGGGCTCTCATGAGCTTAAGGGAGGACCTGAGGCGGATGACGGCTCATGTGGAGGACCTCTGTGTCCTGCTGCTGGACGACTGATGGTGGTCCATTTGTTTTATTTGTTTTAATAAAAGTTTGCCGTTGTTTAAGAAGTTGTCTGTGTGTTATTTTAGTATTTAACATTAAAAGTATAAAAAGCATTTAAAACACAAACATGTGGATGTTTAGATATGTACACAGCAAAAGGGTAGATAACATTTTTATCCACATAGGGAATGTTAGGGTTAATGTATAGTGCTTGTAAGTGTTTAAGGATCAATTAGCTAAATAACAGATGACCAGGAGCAACAATCTGTTCTCAAAGTGGTTTGATAATTGCATAAGTGTGTCATGTGATCTATTTGGGAACTCAGATAACAGTAGTCTTGTTGTTTGCGTAAGTACACCGCATCTGTGCGTAGTGGCCGGTTCGCGTCCGTTCTGACGCGGGAAGGCCGTGCATACGTGGTCAGACCGTGCAGAATCGGAGTGTTTCCCCCGCACACGCATGGTTTGTATGTCGTCCGTACACACGCCCTGTTCTTAAAGAGTGAGTCCGTCCGAATGTGGAGGACACGTGGGCGTTTCTACGGACGATGCCCGCACGCTGCCGCACAGCGTGGCGTGCGGCCCGCACCGTAAGAATTCGGGAATATCCGCACCGATCAGAATAAGGGCCCATGTGCACTGCAGGTGAGGCAGGTGTAAAACCCCACCCAAATCTAATTATCTCTGCACACGTAACACCTGCCTCACCTGCAGTGCACATGATTTTGTCCATCTAAGAAATATTTTGTCAGAAAGGCTGAACTAGTATAAGGGCCTCAGATCCTGCTGGAGCCTGCTGAAAAATAGCCCTGCTGTACAGTATATATACATTCCAGGCTAATGCTATGCAATACTGTATGTTACTGTTTTGGGGTAATATGTGTTATATATATATTAGTTTTGGTACAAATTGTATCCCCTTATCATGGTAACATTAATTTATTATGGGGTATATTTAATGCCGTTTTGGCGAGCTATGACGGCGAGCAGTGCCTATAGCCCCCTCCGTACTCATCACACCACCCTGCACTCGCCATTTCCACCTCGCTGTTTCTAAAAAGCGAGGTGGGCGTCTAAACAGCGAGGGTCGCGGCTGTATGCAGCAAGGCTCGCTGCATTAACGGCGAACCTCACCATTCGGGGGAATCCCCGGAACATAGAATAGGGCAAACGGCCGGTGAGAGGGTTAAACGGCGAGGATGGCTTGTTTTCGGCGATCCTTGCTGAAAACAAGCCATCCTCTCCACAGAAACCCCCTCGCCAGATTACAAACAATGAGAAATATCACACCTTATGGCAGTGTCAGTGTAAATACGGCTTGATAACAGATTATAGAATTACAGTAAACTGCAGATAAAAGGAAAAAAACTACACTTTGGATATTGTAGGTGGAGCTACAATGTGGGTTGAGTCAGTGGCGGAACTACCTATTTTGCAGTAGGGGGCAGCCCTTTTCTAAGTGTCCGTTTTCATAGCAGCAGGAGCCATTAGCCAGCGCTGGGAGAGACGGGACCGTGACAGGACCGGGCAAGGCAGGCAGGTACCGGCAGAGACAGCAGCGGGTAACTATAGCCCCGCAGACCCCTGGCGCCCAAACTTTCTCTGCGCCTCCCCGCCACCGCGGGGGCTGCGGAGCTATAGTTACGCCACTGGGTGGAGTATAAATTGATATATAAAAATAGGGACAATGACAAATTTTGGGTGTCGCCACATGATAGTATCAATTCACATTACACCACACAGTAGTGCCCCTTAGACACACTTTGCCAACTAGAGCAACTTAGACACACTGCACCATTACACATGGTGACACACACTATAATTCCCATTAGACATTGGGCCACACACCATAATGCCCATTACACATTGTGCCATACACCATAATGCCCATTACACATTTTGCCACACACAGTGATGCCCATTACACATTGTGCCACACACTGTGATGCCAATTACACATTGTGCCACACATCATGATGCCTGTTACACTAAATGCCACACCAGGATGCCCGTTACATATTATACCACACACCATGATGCCCATTACATATTATGCCACATAAGTGCCGCTTGCCTACATGTTCATTCAGGGGTGTAACTAGATAGTCGTGGGCCCCATAGCAAAAGTTTGTAAGGGCCCCCTATTTAGCAACTGATGGTGATAAATGTATGTAAAACATATTACTTAGACAGGAAAGATGGGCCCCCTTCACCTATGGTAGTTACGCCTTTGTGCTCATTGCTAGGGGTATCTTGCTTCATGCCAGGGGTTTCATGCTCAATGCCAAGGTTGTTTCATGTTTGTTGCCAAGGGGGTTTCATGCTCATTACCAAGGGGGAGTTAAATGCTCACTGCCAAGGGAGAAATAAATGCTCGTTGTCAGGTGCTTCATACTCGATGCCAGGGGCTTCATGCACGATGCCAAAGGGGTTTCATGCTCGTTTCCAAGGGTGATTCATGCTTGTTGCCAAGGGTAGTTAAATGCTCATTGCCAAGGTGGGGTGAAATGCTCATTGCCATGGGGGAAGTAAATGCTCATTGCCATGGGGGGAGTGAAATGCTGCCACTCATGGTAAGGAGGACAGCCACCACCAGCCATGCAGAATTGAAAGCAGTGACAGCCATGCAGAGAGCGGTGCGCTCTATTCAGAGAAGTTCCATGGATATTTGAAATCTCATGCTTGCTCGGAAGCCAAACAGAGCTCGCAGCCCGGCAGCCAAGCAGGAGCAGCTGTGGTGGCTGCAGATTCAGTTCTGCCTGGCTGGCAGTGGCTGTCCCCATTACAGAAATTGGCAGTCTACCGTAAGGTGCCATAGTAATCAAGGCGCTGACAGCAATGAAAAGACACTGTCAGCTCCCTCTGGCGCCATACACAGCTGCGTACTCCATGTAATGGTACAGCTGGCCCTGAGTCCCACCTAGTACTATTTTTCTGGGAAAATAGGTCCAGGAACTCCAGGTCTGGGGGCGGATCAATTAAATAAAAAAATAAATATATATATAATAGAGAGAGGGAGGGAGAGATAGATGTATATATTGTACTTAGAAACAAAGACACTCACAGGTGACTTTAAAATAAAACTTATCTTATGGAAAGTACATTTTTCAGTTCCTGATGATGTCATATTTAATTAGAGGTTCGGGAACTGAGTTCCTGCTGGTTCCTGCTGAAAAATAGCACTGGTCCCACCAATGAAACAAATATTACAATAAAGACAATACACACACACTATTAAAGTACAGCTTTAGAAAAGCACTTGCACACTTCACTTGTACTCACATGCATACTGACACTTACACATACTTACCTATATCCCCTGTAGCCATTCACATCCCCTTCTCCAGTAGAAATCCACAGGTAACCAGTAAAATTTAAAAAACATACCCACCTAATCCAATGTAGATCGGTCCTCTTCAGTCCCTGTACAAATCTCCGCTGTACAATAGGTAATCTCAAAATTGTATATCTGGGTGTGTGATCATGATGACATAATTATTCATGGAAACCCCCCTGCAACCATATGCGTACCCAACACCCATTTTCCCAGTGATTTGCACATGCGCAATATATATGCCCCTAGACACTATGCACAGGTGCCTTGTTCCTGGAGAGCTGTGTACTCACAGGAGACTGGCATGAGGTCAGAGTCTACACGATGCCAGAGAGAGGATTGGCCCACACGGTGCATGAAGGCCCTCTCCTCTCTTTAAACGCCCCTGAGGGCAACATGGTTTTATTAACATGCAATGTTACTTCTTTGTACTTTGCTCCCACATCAATATCATCATTATCAATGCGTGTGTGGGAATAGTAACCCACATTCGTGCATGTGGTATTGTGGGTGAGGTGTGAGCACTTTTTGACGATTATGTACAGTATGTAATTATGTATATTCCATTCAATATTCCCTTTAACTACATAAAAGATATTTGCTGTAGAAATCAGTTTACTGCAGTATAGTACTGTTAAATATCTGTATTCCCTTTAACTTATTTATAGCTTGGTTTCCTCCACTTTACTGTATTAACATAAGCAAACTTAGGGGTACATTTACTAAGATAGGAGTTCTATTGAAGATGGGATGTTGCCCATAGCAACCAATCAATCAACCAATCAATCATTTATTTAGCACCTTCTAGAACAGGCATGTCCAAACTATGGCCCTCCATAGGTCCTCCTGGGTCAGCCTGGGAGAGCGATAATGTCTCCTAACTGCCATGTTACAGGCTGTGGGGCATATATACAAAGCCTGCCCCCCCCCCCCCTCTGCCAGCACCATCCCGTGATTCGCGGGCCCCCCGCGCCCCTCCCCCCCTGCGATTGCCGGGACACGGAGCATAGATCCGCCCCCCCACACGTGACAGTCCCGCCACCGAGTTCTGATTGTCCAATGGCCTATTCAGTCAGCTATAATGGATGACCATCGATAGCTACAACAATCGATGGTTATCCAAGTAATATTTTACTACTATCGATGGCAGGGTGCAAAATAGCCATCAATGCCAACCATCGATGGGGTCTGCACCAATGCCTTTCCCTACTCTGCAACAGGCAAAAACCTTTACTACCCCTCATGCCCACACACCTCTATCACTGCCCTGCCTCCTGTTCTCCTGCCCCGTAACTTCTGCCAGTGGGGACCCGCTCACCCTGTGTTGCCCACATTCCCCTATCATGCTTTACCACCCAGCCTCCTGCTGTCATGCGCCCTAACTCCCACCCAGTAGGAGGAGACACTGACTCAGGGGCACCGTCCTGTACTCCTGTGCTGCCACGCTGGACCCTCACCCACTGGCAGAAGCTGCACAGTGTCCCCCACCCTCCTCTTTAGCCCCCCGTATTCCCACACCCCCCTATCACTACCCAGCTTCCTGCTCTCCTGAACCGTAACTTCCACCACTGGGGAGTCGCTGATGCTGTGTTGCCCACATACCCCTATCATGCCTCATAGCCCAGCCTCCTGCTCTCATGCACCCTAACTCCCACCCAGTAGGAGGAGACACTGACTCAGGGGTACCGACCTGTACTCCTTTGCTGCCATGCTGGACCCTCACCCACTGGCAGAAGCTGCACAGTGTCCCCCACCCTCCTCTTTAGTCCCCAGTATGCCCAAACACCCCTATCACTACCCAGCCTCCTGTTTTCCTGTGTCGTGACCTCCGCCAGTGGGGAGCCGCTGACTCAAAAACACCCTACTATACTATTGCACTCACACACAAACACCTAAACAACACGCACACACCCCCCCACACACACACCCACAAATGTCACTGTACCCTCCACACTATCAATGTACATCTTACTCTATAACCGCTTTTTAATTAAAGAAAACAATACACACCCCCTTCCAAATCATATGCTCTCTATTTAACACATTTCACCTATAACTCAAGTTGCAATACAGGGCATCTTTCATACAATTCTAACCATATTCAGTGGCGTAACTATAGCACCGCAGCCCCCGCGACCGCGGGGGGGGGGGGCGCTGTGCATGTGCGGGCGCCAGGGGGTGCAGTGCTATAGTTACACCCCGCCGCCATTCCCCGCAGTCTTTACCTGTCTTCTGTACGCGACGCTGGTCCCGGCTCCCTTCTTCTGCTATGAGGACCACCACAAAATGTCCGCCCCCATTTAGCAGACAGTTCTCTGAAACTGTCTGCTGTATGGGGGCGGACATTTTGTGGTAGTCCTCATAGCAGAAGAAGGGAGCCGGGACCAGCACCGCATACTGACCGTAGGTAAGACTGCGGGGGATGGCGGGGTTGATGCGGCGGGGTTGGTGCGGCAGGGTTGATGCGGTGGGGTTGATGCGGCGGGGCGCCCTCCCTTTAACGGCGGGGGGGGGGGGGGCTAGTATGCATGTGTGTATGTATGTGTGTATGTATGTGTGTATGTTATGGATATTATGTTTAAAATGAAGAGAATGTGACACCTATAGTCCTGCTAGGAGGGGGAGTCAGCCATAGAAGCAATATTATAACTTTCAGTTTACTGATTCAAACTCACAGGGGAGGAGAGGTGCCCGGCGGCAGACAACTCCATTGCCTCCCAGAGTTACGCCTGGGTGAAACACCTTTCTTATGAATTACCTAGTTCCCCACAGGTGATGGCAATCATACATTACCAGGGAAGTCCAGGAACAGAGCATTTTCTCCCTCATGGAGAAGGTCAGACAGGCAACCCTGGAAGAGAGTCATTCCATTACATACCTCCCAACATGACCCTCTCCAGGAGGGACACATTGCTCTGTTTCTGGACTTCCCTCTTAAGGTATGATTACCATCACCTGCGTTGAACTTGTTGTTTGGTAAGAAAGGTGTTTCACTAAAGCATAGTTGCCTTTGCCATTCTTTCTGTACTGTATTACATTCGTTCTATTTGTTAAGCGCCTTGAGTCCTATTGAAGAAAGAGCTCTACATAAATAAAATTATTATTATTATTATTATTATTATTATATAACATTGGAGTTGTTTCTGGACACACATCTGAGTTGACAACTCCCAACCATATTTTATTCACATTTGGGTTGATTAATAATTCCATTTCATCTAATATGGCTAGCCCAGTAGTTCTCAAATTGTGTGCCGTGGTACCGTGGGGTACCTCAGGACACATGCAGATGTACCTTGCTGGTGGATTCCAATCTTAATTTACGTGGACAAACAGAAGCAAATTTGGTACTTGTGTATTATCACAGCGCCCACTACGGCATTTGCGTAGTGGCTATTCACGGTAGTGAAATCACATCGCACCGCATGCCATTATTGTATGGCATGCGATGCGATGAGATCCGGTTTTCCTATATAATGTATTTACTGCTCTGTGTCAGTGAATACATTAAAAAATAGGGTGCGATAAAAAAATCGCATTGCATCGCATTCCATTATTGTATGGCATGCAATGCAATGAGATATCGGTTCTAATTGGACCTATAATAATGCCATTTAATGTGCTATACCATTAAATGACATATCATTTCATTTATTTAGGCCACCCCCCCACTATTGACATCATCCCGAAGCGTGGCGAGCGCAGCATGCCCCGTGAGGGGCGGCGGTACGCGTCCGCCCAACCTTTTCATACCCCCACTATCCACGTTGCCCTGGAGTTGATTCAGAGGCGGAACAAGCGAGCTGTGGGCCCAGGTACAAAAATATGGTTTGGGCCCCCAAAACACATACAAACAAAAAAAACGCAGTGTCTTTTTGTTTTGTTTACTTTTAAATTTTAAATTTAAAACCCATTTCACATTATGTCACACAC
Source organism: Crinia signifera (assembly GCF_055691185.1). Taxonomy (NCBI): domain Eukaryota; kingdom Metazoa; phylum Chordata; class Amphibia; order Anura; family Myobatrachidae; genus Crinia; species Crinia signifera. Next base: position 280,793,462 of record NC_139220.1, on the reverse strand, counting down.
TGTAATGCTCATTACACATTATGCTGCACACTGTAATTCCCATTACACATTAGGCCACACATGTAATGCCCATTAAACATTAGGCCACACACCGTAATGCCCATTACACATTGGCCCTTATTTTGGTTGACTCGCTCGGATGTGAATTTGCATCCTTGCAAGTTACTCTAACACCGTCTTGCAAATGGTTAGCCGGCGTAATGCAAAAGACACATTATACCACACACCATAATGCCCACGACATATTATGCCTCACACCATAATGCCCATTACACATTATGCTGCACACTGTATTGCCGATTACATATTATGCCGGCACACCGGAATGCCCATTACATGTTATACCGCACACCTTAATGCCCATTATACATTATGATGCACACTGTATTACCCATTACATATTATGCCGCACACCTTAATGCCCATTATACATTATGCTGCACCACATAATGCCTATCTTAAAATGTTTCTGCAGCTGGCAGCCCCGCTGCCAGTTTTATGTGCCATGTGTATAATTTAAGATGCTTCAGCCACAGCCAAAATGTAAAGTATATATACTGTATGTATATATATATATATATATATATATATACATATATAGATAGATAGATAGATAGATATAGATATCTATATATATATATATATATATATATATATATATATATATATATACACAAACACACACAAGCACCTTATCTCCCTGCATGAGGGAAATAACTAAACCAGAACACAGGATAAAGTGAAAAAAACTTTGTATTGGTAGATTTACAGCATAGTTACCACATAAGAAGTACATATATACACACCCAGAAAAAAATATAGGTACTTGTGAGTTATCTGGACGCCCGATTTTTTGATTGTATGCCTTAAGTTAAGGCATACAATCAGATACGATGCGATGCGATATCGCATCGCATCGCATCGCATCGCATGCGACCATCGGATGCGATGACCCGATTTTTCCATAGGAATCAATGTTAAAATGATTCCTATGGAAAAAGGGGTCCTTTTCATACCCCTACTATCCAAGTGGGCATGGAGTTGGATATAAACCTGTGGCGAGCGTAGCGAGCCACCGAGCCCGAAGCGTGGCGAGCGAAGCGAGCCCCGCGAGGGGACGGTATTCCGTGTCCCCTCGCGGGGCTCGCTACGCTCGCCACGCTTCGGGCTCGGTGGCTCGCTACGCTCGCCACAGGTTTATATCCAACTCCATGCCCACTTGGATAGTAGGGGTATGAAAAGGACCCCTTTTTCCCATTGAATTCCATGTTAAAATGGACTCAGTCCATTTTAACATTGATTCCTATGGAAAAATCGGGTCATCGCATCGCATCGCATCCGATGGTCGCATGCGATGCGATGTGCCCGATCCGACCCGATTTTGAAATCGGGCGTCCGGATAACTCACAAGTACCAAAATATATATATATACTGTGTATACATTATTAATACGTGTCATATTCATTTACTTACTTTAGAAAAAGTTCCCCTAGTTCTGGGCTGCGCCTGCACCTCTGTCCATCCCTAAACTTTTGTCTGTATGGGACGGAAGGAGGAGGGTGTTGGCTCAATTCCTTTAGTCAGACTGACTCCGCAAAGGCCCATGGGAGGAGGAGCTGGGCATGCGCATCAGCCCTCCTCCCAGCCAGCGGCCATTTTACTTAGGGGCAGACAAACAGCCCTACAGTCTGGGGTTCGCTGCCGCATCCAAACTATCTTTAGCAATCACCCGATATGGCGCTACCGCCGGCGGGTGACTCAGTGGCAGCAGCGCCGCACATTAAAAAAAAACAACAGGAATTTCGGCATGCCAGGTGGGCAGTGGCACCGGGCCCCTTCAACCTCTTGGTGCACTGCACCGCCTGCACCGGCGGTAGTTCCGCTTCTGAGTTGATTTTATATAGTGTGGTGAGCGCAGCGAGCCACCGAGCCCAAAGCGTGGCGAGCGCAGCGAGCCCTGCGTGGTGATGCGTAATACATGTAAAATAATACGCGTCCCTTCGTAACGCTTCGGGCTCGGTGGCTCGCCACAGTATATAGAATCAATTCCACGCCGACGTGGATAGTGGGGTAATGAAAAGGTCGGATGGACGCGCCCCGCCGCCACTTGCCACGCTTCGGGATGACGTCGATACTGGGGGGGTGGGCGTTAATAAATGCTTTTATAACAGTTAAAATCGCATCGCATCGCATGCCATGCAATAATGCGATGCAATTTTACTACGTTTGCATATGTAGTAAAATCGGACGCCGTGATAATACTCAAGTACCGCAAATTCTGTAATTCACACATAATTTAACCTAACAATTACCTAATAAACAAAAACTACTTCATTTTTATATTTTCTCAAAATTTCTCAAGAGTAAACTTTTGGTTTAGGGGTGTCGTGATTCCAAAAAGTTTGGGAACCACTGCAGCCTCTCTTTATCATCATATTAAAGCCCCATTTTGCATTATTGAGCGAATGTCAAAGCACAAACAGATACTGTACACAACACAAAAACCATCAAGACAATATGAAGAGAGCATACAATCCTGTGTATTGTATGACAGGAAACATGGGAGAAGAGTACAGTAAGCCTTGTGGTAGTGGGATTCAATAATAAATACTTGCCTACTTTCAAAGTCTCCTCCCCGGGCTTCGGGAGCGGGGCCTGATGTAGACCTCATCAAGCCCCACCCCTAGTACTGCAAATCACTCGATTTGCCGTTCGGCGAGGAGGGGGTGTGGCTAAAATTACGCTATTTGCATATTTATCCCTGTCCCTCCCCATGAAAACCCACAAATCGCGGTAATTTAACTCTGCGGCCGGGGAGATGTGGAGGGGCCAATTCAAGAGGGTTGGTAACCCTGAGTAAATATATGGAGAAAATAGGGGAAAAGCCTATGTATTACAGGTACTGTATGTACCGTAGATTGCAGATTTGACTAGAACAAAATGAGAAGGACAGGAGATTCCATGTTGGGAATGGAAGACGTGATGCCAGTACTGATAATAACGCAGTTATCAAATTATTTCCCTGCAGCCTACGCCACAAAATATAATGTAAATAAATGATAAGAGTATATATACCATATGCATACACTGACAGAGTAAATAGCGACAGATGAACAGTTTAAACATTACAGACACCTCATGATAACAGTGACACATATAATACATTCTGTACACACATAGAATAAGCATATTGCTAAACATTTGATAGGGTATTAAGATACATTACTTACAAACAAAACAAAAACACTCAATCCAAACCTCATCTCAACAATAACTCAAAATAACAAAGTGCTGTCACATTCTTAAATATAAGTAAGCCCACTCAAAGCAAATGCTTCGAAAGCTAGTCTGCTACCTTGTGATTGCCTCTCTGTTTGTGCATGTGTGAGAGAGAATGATGTAGTTTCCCTCGCTGCCAACAGGTGGCAATGTTTCAGAGACACACGGACACTAGACATATATATAGATGATCCCTCCTGCTGATCATCTTATACAGTATAACTGCTGGAGAGCACTATCTGGAGAGGGAATGCAGTGAATTTACCGACAGTCAAAATACAGGGGTGTGGTATGGGGCTCCGACCTTGGGGATCCTGACAGTCAGTATCCCGACGTCGGAATTCCAACTACCGGTGCTCCGACAGGGAGGCGAGCGCAAACAAGCCCCTTGCGGGCCCCATGGCCCTCGCTACGCTCGCCACAGGTTCTATTCTCCGTCTATGGGGGTCGTGGACCCCCACAAGGGAGAATAGCCCCTGTGAGTCGGGATCCTCCCTGTTGTAGCACTGGCAGTTGGGATCCCAACTCCGGGATACTGACTGTCAGGATCCCCACTGTCAGAGCGCACCCAAAATACAGACAGTCAAAAACCGCCAACAATTGGCAGACAGTCAAAAGGTTGTGAGTCATTGGTGGAAATTTACTAAGAATACGAATACAAAAAATAGTATTCGTATTCTTAATACGAATGAATATGAATGAATACGACTGGTGTAGTCGTATTTTCATTCGTATTCCGGAGGATAATTTACTAATCAGTCGTATTTGACTGATTCGTATTATCCGATGGCGTATTGATTCGTATTTTTTCTGATACAATTTCGTATTTTAAATACAAATTCGTATTTTTAAACACAAATTCGTATGTTTAAATACAAATTCGTATTGGCTTCAGCCTGAATGGATCAGTCAGATCGGGGCAGGCTGCAGTGTAAAAATACTGCATTAGTAATAATCGCCTATGCACTAACATACGGGAATATTAACACAAATGACAGCTCTTCCGATAAGAGCTGTCCTTTATGAAGCACCGCCATTGCTGGACTTCCAGGTCTGCGACCCAGGAGTCCCTCTGCGTATACGAAGAGTTACAGCAGCAGCCACAGGGCATGCTGGGAGGGATCCGTAATGAATCTCTCAAACAGTGCTATGGAGTGAAACCCATAGACTTCTCTAGGGTAGCGACAGCTTTTGCTGGTGATACCCTTTGCAGCGAAACCCCGATGTGCTAAAAAAACAGGATTTTGTCCTTTAGTGCATCCGAGCCTGTACCTTTAAACCAGGACATTCATATCACACAGGTTCTATGGGGGTATTCAATGTGCCTCCGCTATTCCCGATGGGCGAAATAGCGGCGGCTCACTATTCAATGCTGTCTTTAGCGACAGCATTGAAGCGGGATCACAGCAAAATGAGTCCCACTTTGGAACGGGCCCATTCTGCCGATAACGGCCGTGGATTGTCGCCATCCCGGCCACAGATCGACAATCCACAGCCATTTTGCGCCGATCGGCAGGCGGGGCATTGAATCGCGTCTGTCGTTCAGCTGTCGAACAAATCGCAAATGGGCCAGGATCACGGCTGTAGGGAGGGATCGACAGCCGTGATACTGGATTGAATACCGCCTATGTCTGACAAAAAAAACAGGTGAAATGCAGGTTTGATGTCATCCAGCCACAGAACCTGTGTAATTCATGAGTGTAATGGGATAGTATGGTAAGCCTACACTTTAACCTTTTAAAAGGTATCATGATCATTAATCCCTTTCTGGCTCATATATAGAGTAAAAGTTATGTTTACGGGATTTGAGTCTCCGGGGCATGTCCTAGTGCAGCCTATGAATATTTATTTTGTAACAAGGCACAATTAGTCTTGTTGGATTTATGCAATACAGTGTATGAAGCACCAGGATTTAATGCTGGGAGAAACATGTTCTGCACAATGCATTTCCATTTCTAGAACCAGATCACATTCCTTGCAGGCAGGTTGACTCCAAATACTTTACAGGAAACGCCTGTTGTGACTTGTATGGCTCCTGGGGATAGATAATATCAGGAATTTGTCCTATATAGCCAAGAAACAACATATCTAAGTGAGGATTACTGGATATACAGTATACAAACAAACCTTGATTATTCCTGCACCAGTATCTCATTATCTCTGTAATATATATTATTTAATCTGAATTATTGCCTTATCACCTGTTGCTTGGAGGGTGATCGGCATTTCACACAGCAAGAAGTATTTTGTAAAATGCCGTTCGTCCGACATAGCAAGGCTTCCTTTAAAGTGAGGTAGGTAGGAATTTTAAATCTTGAATATTATTTGAATGTTGACTGTCAGATAAATAAATAGAATATTACAAATAATACGGCCAAAACAGAGAAACAAGGAGCTGTACATAATCAGATTGCCAGGAGCTGTATATAATCCGCTATTAAACACCAGCTTTCATCTGTAACAGGCAGTAGCGGAGCTGGCGGGGGAGTGGCAGGAGAGCTGGCGGTCAGTGGTAGTAAGCGGAGCTTGCGGTGGGCGGCAGAATTAAATTTTTTTTTTCAAAAGCCTGAACTGCCCTCTGAGAGAGCTTAGGGATCGCGTGTCATATCTCACATGTGTATAGGCACCATTACGTGCAGCAATGGGCGTAATTTACAGTTGTATGTACAGTAAGGGCACACTTGACTACTTTCTTTTACTTCTATCCGGGAGATGCCTGGACTGTAATCTTTCCAATATCGTACCTTATTCCTATGGTGGAAAAGTGCTATGAATTGAAGTATGTGGAGAATTGGTGCGACTTTTGCCATATTAGTCCTTCTACCTCCATATGGACTTGTTATTGTCTGTATTATGCGGGATATGCCCCCTGTTCTGAATTGATTGAATGTTCAGTTCCATTTGTTAACAACATACTGTACGTACTAACTAACGTTCTGACTTCCAAATCTGGCATATACGAGACATTGGGGCTTATAATTTAAACGTACAGTACACATGACACTGGCCACACCCACATAACACTGGTCACACCTCTTCTATTCTCATAATAAGCCCTTTAATATCTTCCTCCCCAGGTACATGTTCCTATATTTGGTCCTGTGCTGCTGTACTGAGGCACAACTCTGGGATGTGCCCACATGAATCAAGCTCCAGAAAGCATAACATGCTGATACTTGTGCCATACTTGTCTACTTTTGAAAACTAGTTTCAGGGAGATTATAGTTGGTAGTGAAATTTTGCACAGTGTCCCATTGAGGAGTCATATCATGCTCCACTGAAAGGGCGTGTCTAGTTCCATATATGCTGAGACCTAGAAGCGTGGGTGTGTACTGCTATATCTGAGAGGAATCTTTCAAAATTACTTGTATCCAAATGTAGACGAGCCCCAATGCAGTTAGTAAGAGCTACTATACTTGCTAAAGAAAAGTCACTGATACGTGTCAGGGATTGTTCGTCTATTGTGTTTTACACGTGGTCCTATATAAATGGCCACAAGACATGCATGTAGCCATAGGGATCATATTGTGTTTTATCACCAATGCTAAGAAATGGTGCTGATGATTCGATGTAAATGTATCTATCTCTCATTCCTTTTCCCCCCAAAAAATGTAACAGCTACATAATGTGGGCTATGTGACATGAGGGAGATTGCTAGACTAATCAGGGAGAGAGGGAGATTGCTGCTATTTCATGCAGTCTCCTGCAGAATGCAGGAGGGTAGGTAACTATGACATGGCAATGCCATGTATAGCTGCCATTGCTTATAAAAGTCTATGGGCTTCCAAAAATAAGAAGTTCCCACAGTAGGACTCCTGTGTCATAAACCCAGAAGCCAATTCTTTGCCAGGACAGCTTTATATGGAAAGAGGTGCACCAGCGATCAATTTTGCTATATAATGATACACTATACAAAATGGCAGTACGGATGGTGTAACGGTTAGTACCTCACAGCACTGAGGTCACGGGATTGATTCTCACCATGGCCCTAACTGTGCGGGGTTTGTATATTCTCCCAGTACTTGCGTGGGTTTCCTCCGGGTACTCCGGTTTCCTCCCACAATGCAAAAATATACTGGTAGGTTAATTGGCTCCCAACAAATTAACCCTAGAATGTCTGTGTGTGTGTACATGTGGTAGGGAATATAGAGTGTAAGCTCCACTGGGGCAGGGACTGATGTGAATGTTCGAATATTTTCTGTACAGCGCTGCGGAATATGTGTGCGTTAAATAAGAAACGGATAATAAACAATTAATTATGCATGAGAATAGGGCCTCATGTATCCCACAGGAGGAGAGAAAATGTTCAATACCTCTATAAGAACTGCTTCAGCCACTACTAACAAGACCCTTTGGATGATAGGGTGCTAATTAAATTGGGAAACCCATTGCATAGGAGTGGAGGATCCAAATCATGGCAATATGCAGTTATAAAGATGTTGTTATTGTTGTGGCAATTGTTGTTTTTGTGGTGGCAATGCTAAAATTAATAAACCATATGTTTTGTACAAGCTCTGGCTAATTTCCAGTAATTCATCCTCCTTCATTTCTATGAATAATATCTATGGATCACCCATTTAATGGCACACTGAATGCTAAATTCCTTTTTATCCAGCCCTGATAGGCAATATTAATTGATGTAGAGTTGCAAATTGTGGCATGGAATATTTATAATTTTTATTTTCTTTGCAAAAAGAAGAGAGGCAAATTCTCTGACTGAAGACAACTGCGAATTCCTACAGCAGGCGATTATCGATAAGTATGGGCCGCAATTCGCATGCGCGGCGCTGGCCAGTGATGAAGACCTGCTACTTTTTCTAGTCACAAGCCGTTCGCAAAGTGATTGACAGGAAGTAGGCACCACCTGGGGGTGGTAACCATCCGTTTTGTGGGAGTGCCAAGAAACATGCAGGCGTGCCAGAAAAAAAACACTGGGAGTGTCAGGTAAAATGCAGGCTTGGTCAAGCATTATAGTGGAGGTGTGTGACATCAGCAACAGGCTGGATATGTCTGTATTCATAGCAGCCGCTGAGTAAGTACACATCCATTCGGAAGGCGGGATTTCACTATAGTGGGACGGCATTTATCTGAACGCTAGCCATTGCACATTTGTTGCCATGTGATCAGGTCTGAATTACCCCCATGGCATATTGACCAACCTCACATTATACCAGGGCAGAACATCAGCTCTTTTTTTACAGCACGTAACAGCATCTTGTCAATGTCAGGCAGATGGGTTATGATGACTGGGTCTTGACATATAGAAAGGTCACACTGTCTGCATATGTCACATGTCTTCTGATCAAGTGGGGAGCAGAACAGCACCAGGCCACGTCCGCTTGTTTGCTTGTGGCAGGCAGATCTGTGGTTTGGCAACCAGTGCTAAACCTCGGCTTCTCTTTGTCGACACTGGGACATTCCGCTACAAGAGCAAAGTGTTCTTGCACAATTACTTCTTCATGTTTCTTCTTTTTATTAACCACAAAGTGAAGAAACTTTGATTTGGGAGCCGGGAGCAGGAAGAAATCAAAGCAAACAATTAGATTAATTTTTAATCCAACTTGTTTTCAGCTAAAATCATGTTGTTCCCATTTGTCACTGATCTCATAATGTGCTATGACAAATGGAAAAATATAGACGTGTGTGATCTTACTGTGCAACCAGAAATGTCTACAAAGATTCAATCCTGTGTAAAAACAAACAGTCAGGGTCACATATGATTAGCCATGCTCTTACATATAGTATTGTAAGTATGCACGTTCTCCAACAGGACTCAAGGCGCTTTACAGGCATCACAATGCATATAAGGCCCAATTCAGATCCGAATGCAGGGCTGCAAAATCGCAGCTCTGCTGATTAACGAATGACGTGCATGCGCATGGTATACTGTGCGCATGCTTGAGTCGTTCATGCGAAGGGAGCCATCGCAGGCGGCTACTCGCAGGGTGATTGACACCCTGCGGGTATTTAGGGGCGGTAATGCATCATTTTCATTATTTTCTGGGAGTGCCCCAGAAAACGCAGGCATTCCCCCGGCCTTTGGGTGGGAGGGCCGCTGATGTCATCTCGGTGCTGAGTATGTCTAGACTAAAGGTGCCCATACAAGGTGCGAGGGTGCCGTGTGACATGGTGCGCGCTCCCCCGAGCATCCCATCGCACAGCATATAAAGTCTGTGCAGCCCGTGCTTTTTGGAACTAGCTCTGGATCGCATTGCATGCAATGCGATCTAGTTCAAAACGCACGGAAATATTATACCGTGTATGGGAACCTTTACTCGGCGTTGCGATGAGAGAGGAAAACCAATCAATGGTGAGTTATTTTGAATGGTTTTCCCCTCATGTGCACAGCTGCAATCACAGGGGAATGCGGTTGCTGCAGCATCGGGTGGTGTTTACCTGATCGCTGGGCTCTGAAATCTCGCAGCTGAAAAATCAGGTCTGAATCTGGCCCATAGTACATAGGATTTGGGTAGTACAGCAATAGATACAGTAAATCACACAAACATAAAGGAAAGCCTTGAGATCACAGTAGGCACAATGTAGTGTTGGTGCAGGCATTTTAGATAATAACTTCAGTATGTTGTATATTCCACCCTAACAAGGTACCAGGTGCTAGATGTACTAAGCTTGAAAAGTTATACAATGGAAAGTGATAATGCACCAGCCAATCAGCTCCTGCCTCTCATTTTTCAAACACAGAAATAATTCAGACTAGGACTAACCTATAAAGGGCAGAACTGGGGGCGCTCACTGCAAGTAGAGATGAGCGGGTCCGGTTCCCCGAGATCCGCCAGATCCAAATATCGGGATCCTGGTCAGGATCAGAGTCGGATCGGGAGTTTCCGCCTGGACCAATAACGAGGCCGAACGTCATCATCGCGCTGTCGGATTCTCGCGGGATCTGGATTCTATATAAGACGCACGCGCACCCCGCTATCTTTACTCCAGCATAGGAGAGGGAAGAGGGTGGTTGTGCTCTGTGCTGTGCTATAATAATAATATATTATTTTGCTGCTGCTCACTCGATTAGGGTCTGCAGCGGCTGCTGTACACAAGTCCAGTGTACAGGGGCTGCAGTGGCCAGTGTACAAGGGGCTGTACAGGGGCTGTGTTCAGTGTGACAGGGCTTGTATCCAGTGTGACAGGGCCTGTGTACAGTGTGACAGGGTCTGTGTCCAGTGTACAGGGTTTGTGTCCAGTGTACAGGGGCTGTGTCCAGTGTACAGGGGCTGTGTACAGGGGCTGTGTCCAGTGTAAACGGGTTGTGTCCAGTGTACAGGGGCTGTGTACAGTGTACAGGGGCTGTGTCCAGTGTACAGGGGCTGTGTACAGGGGTTGTGTCCAGTGTGACAGGGCCTGTGTCCAGTGTGACAGGGGATGTGTCCAGTGTACAGGGGCTGTGTACAGGGGCTGTGTCCAGTGTCCAGGGGCAGTGTCCAGTGTACAGGGGCTGTGTACAGGGGTTGTGTCCAGTGTGACAGGGCCTGTGTCCAGTGTGACAGGGGCTGTGTCCAGTGTACAGGAGCTGTGTCCAGAGGCTTTGTCCATTGTCCAGGGGCTGTGTCCAGGGTGACAGGCTGTGTCCAGTGTCCAGGGGCAGTGTCCAGGGGCTGTGTCCAGGGGCATTGTCCAGGGGCATTGTCCAGTGTCCAAGGGGCTGTGTCCAGTGTAAAGTAAGGAAAATAAATAAAAGTAATAAATAAAATAAAAACACATTTTTGGAGGATGATGGAGGAGGAAATAGTGGGAGATCAGCAACCTGATAGAAGTGCTGAAGCTGCTACCACCAGTAATGACAATGCCGATACCTCATTGTATTTTTTGCTCTTTGGAGCATTTCTCTTTTTTGGGGATCATTTATTAAACTGCCACCCTGTCTGCCCCTGCAGTGCCGCTCTGCTTCCAAGATGTGCCAGGAAGTGTAAGGTCCACCTACTCGATGTAACCCTCTACTGGATGAGGGAGCTTGCACCTGTGTACTAAGTCTTGCTTGTATGTTTACGTCTTGTTCTTGTTTTTACTTTGTTTTTTTATGCATATAATAAAAAAACAATAAAAATTTATTGAATAATAAAAAAAAAGTGTAAGGTCCACATGTATGTGATGCCCACTGCTATCGCCTAGCTTAGTCATCCAGCTACCTCGGTATACCCTTTTGGCCCAACTACAGTAAATGAAAACAATTTTGTAAGCTGTGAAGTGATCAAAATTGACTAGAAATGAGTGGAAACTAATGTTATTGAGGTTAATATTACTTTAGGGGCAAAAACAGGCCCAAATTCTGTTATTTTAGCAATTTTTTGCATTTTTTTTATAAAAATCCAGATCCAAAACCAAAACCCACAAGGGTGGTTTTGCCAAAACCAATCCAGATCCAAAGCACGAAGGGAGATCCAGATCCAAAACCAAAACCCGAAAAAGTGGCCGACGCACATCTCTAACTGCGAGTGGAATTTCCTGCAGCTGCTGAAAAAAATGGGGTAGTAAACCTCAATGATAATGACAAAGAAGGAAGATGGTGGAGCAGTGCACACAGTGTTGAAAATTCAATCAATATAAAATAGAAAGATTGGATGATCTTTAACATAAATGTATTAAGAACATTATAAAATAAAACTAAAATGCAATATACAATAGAATATAAATGGCACCCCAAAATGTATGGAAACAAGCCAGAGACCGTTCCTAGAATACCCCTGTAGAATGTATGGAGCATAAACAAGGAATAGTTACCACCTTTAGTAGGGTATTTGTATCCACCAGATTGCCGTGTGGTCGGCCCAAGGTTGGCACAAATCACCGAAAATCCACCAGATTGGTGGTCTGGTCTGCAGATAAACTTGTGTGCTTTTTTCCAAGCTGGATACAGGTTGTAGGTGGTAATTCGTACCAAGTCCTTTGTTGAAGTATGTTTGTTGTAAGTCCCAAGGGGTTGGTTCAGACTGCAATCTGGAATGGACAAGCAATTTTCCATGCAGCTCACTGACGCATTTCGCTACTCTAAGTAGCTTTATCAAAGGACTTTGCAGGGCCGGCGCAAGGCACCGGAGCACCCCAGGCGAGTCGGGGTGGGGGCGCCCCGGTGCCGGGGGAGGTGGGGGGGTACCTGTCCTGCGGCGCTGTGTAGTTAAAGCTGGCGGCGGCAGCGGGGGTCCCTGCCGTCAATAAGAAGAAATAACCAGCGCTATCCGCCGGGCTATGCGGAAGCGCTTCTGTTGTGAAAACCCTGTCCGCACAGCCAATCAGCGTGCGGACAGGGTTTTCACAACAGAAGCGCTTCCGCATAGCCCGGCGGGCGGATAGCGCTGGTTATTTCTTCTTATTGACGGCAGGGACCCCCCGCTGCCGCCGCCGCCAGCTTTAACTACACAGCGCCGCAGGACAGGTACCCCTGTGGCACGGGGGGCAAAATGCCGCCCTCCAGTGGCCGGCGCCCTAGGCAAATGCCTAGATTTGCCTAGTGGTGGCGCCGGCCCTGGGACTTTGATAAAGCTACCTAGAGTAGTGAAACACGTCAGAAAAGTTAGAAAAAAAGTACACAAAATGGGGTGATTACAGTAGGGTAAGACAGTCAGCCATGTATTTTTCATCCCATTCACAATTGTACCAGATGAGGCAGCCATGTTGGGCGCACTAGAAAGTTTACACTTTGGGAGATGAGCCATACAAGGACTCAGTGCAGATATGGCAAAGCCGAAGCTTGTGTAGTGGTATGATAAACAGTGTATGGAAACATCCATGTAAAGCATATACTGCCCATGTAGGCACCATACGGGGTGCGCTGTGTAGGTCACTGCTGGCAGGGTGTGCAATCTGTGGAGGTGCATATTACAGGAATAGCACACTGTGAGAGTACACTGTTGGGGCAAAGAAGAAAAAAAGGTCACGATAAAACAGCTTTCCAGGGGAAAATTTGGGGTGGTGTGCCTGGTCCAGGTGTTCTCATGGTAAAATTGAAGAAAGGCCAGGGGTTGTGGAAGCTAATGTTGGGGGTTAATGGGGCCACCGCTGCCACCAAATCTGTCGCTGCTGGCTGTGCACCCTCCTCCCATCCTCACCGCTACTGCCCTGTACATTGCTGCCCGCCAGGAGCAGCATATCCTCCTGTCTGCATTCCTGTCACTCCTCCTGTTAGAAAGTTACTTGCAAAATGGCCGCCGCCTCACAGCAGATGGTTATTAAGGATGCTAGAGGAGGTGGCAACCTCCTCTTGCATCCTAAATACTGGTCTGCTGTAAGGCAGCAGACATTTTGCAAGTGACATTCTAACAGGGGGAGTGCCAGGACCGCAGACAGAAAGATCTGCTTGTCCCGGTGGTCAGTAATGGAGGAGGGCGCACAAATTTTTGTTGCGGAGGGGGGCGCCCAAATCGTAGTTACACCACTGTGCAGTACCAACAGCTGTGATCGTCTGCAGTAGTATTTAGAATAGAGTTACCAAAAATATAATATCAGTACAATCAGCTGCAATAGTCTGCAGTAGTATTTTTAATAGGTTTACCTAATATGATATCAATACAAACAGCTGCAATAGTCTGCATTAGTATTCTGAAAAGGGTTACCTAATACAATATCAGTACAAATAGCTGCAATAGTCTGCAGTAGTATTTTGAATAGGGTTACCTGTTGATGAAAAGGAGAGAGGAGGAGTCATTTCACAATCGATATCCAATGAAGTTATACCCATAGCAGCGTTATACCGGTGTTTTATTAGGTATGACACTGCTATAGATTTAAAACTGACCCTTTCTAACTAGACCCTTCAGCCTCCTAAAGTATTGCAGAATGATTGATTATAAACCTAAAAGGTTGCGTAGTAGAACATCTAAATAAGACTCCAGCCTGTAACCAGTTTAAGATTTACATTTTGTATGTAATATATGATTATCCTCGTCGGTGTTGAACAGGTTAATTGATAAGAAGGGTGTTTCACCACAGGTGATGGCAATCATACATTACCAGGGAAGTCCTGGAACAGAGCATTGTGACCCTCCTGGAGAGGGTCATGTTGGGAGGTATGCAAAATGACACAATATGCATAATTCTAGCGCCTCCCCCTCTGCATACACCCTCAAATTAGAAGATTATAGATAAAATCTGATTGGTTTCTATGGGTAATAACATCCCATCATCCATAGAACGCCCATCTTAGTAAATTTACCCCATAGAAAAAAATCATGGCTGCTAAATTCTCTGTGTTTGTTCACTACACAAATTTATATCACAGGCAAATTGCAATACCTTAATTATAGCACAGGAAGTTATTGTTCACTTAAGTATATTTTCTTAAATTGCGTAATAAAGTCACCCCTCAATGAGACCATATAGAATGTGTTATGTAATGGAACCGGACAAAATTTTCAAGTGGTCTGAAAGGAAGAAACCACCTGGGTTAGTAAAGGAACACCGATGGCTGATTAAGCTGGAGGTGACATAAATCACCAAAGGGGGATCATGCTGCAAGGATGTTAGCAGTTGTGAGACAGATAGGGCTTCGGCTGGCAGCCAATGGGTGTCGAGGGAGGAGTTAGCAGGGGAGAAGGGTCTTGTGACCAGAGAGTAGCTTCCTTATTTTGAAACGCCAGCACTTGTGTCCGTGTCGTTATTTTTAGATAAGTTAGTAAGTTAAGTGTTAAGGTTTGTTAAGCATGAGAGTACCGATGGTGAATTTATAGCATTTGGCAGTTGACCAGTCATGTCACTAGATGATCAGGTGGTTGGTGAATCAGATGTAGCTTGGCATGGGCTTTATTGTACTACTTATGGCCAAGAAACTGCACGTCAGGCTGTGTCATCACCCCTGAGCCATCAGCGTTACATTGTCATACAATGGGCCTGATTCATCTTTGTAAGTAAAGGAAAAGAGCATGTAACTTGTGTCCGGAACAAAGCATGTTGCAATACAAGGGGAGCAAAAGCATATATATATTTTTTTCTGTGCAGTGTTAATACTGTCTGCTTTTGCACAGATGCAGTTACACAGCTTAATTTTATACTGCAATTTAGATTGTAGTTTAAACCATACTTGCCTACTTTTGAAAACTAGTTTCAGGGAGATTATAGTTGGAAATAGAATTTAGTACAGCGCCCCATTGAGGGGGGGGGGGGGGGTGTCATGCTCCACCCAAAGGGCGTGTCTAGTTCCATATATGGAGAGGTTGTGAAAAGAGATTGTGAATGTGGCACCTAGAAGCGTGGGTGTGTACTGCTACATCTGAGAGGAATCTTTTACAATGACTTCTATCCAAATGTAGATGAGCCCCAAAGAAGTTAGTAAGAGCTACTATTGGTAAAGTGCTGGGAAATGGTGCAGATGATTCAATGTAAATGTATCTATCTCTCATTCCTTTTTGCCCAAAAAATGTAACAGTGTAATGTGGGCTAGGTGACATGAGGGAGATTGCTAGACTAATGAGGGAGAGAGGGAGATTGCTGCTATTTCAGGGAGTCTTCTGCAGAATGCAGGAGGGTAGGCAGCTATGGTTTGAACACACCCCACCCAAATCTAATCTCTCTGTGCATGTCACATCTGCCCCACCTGCAGCGCAGAATGGTTTTGCTCAGTTGATTGCTTTTATTGCTTCACTTATAGGAATTAGGCCCATTATCCATAATTCCTTGTGTATACCCACAGACATTGGAAAAAGTTGTGGATTATTCCAAAGCAGACCTAAATAACCTTTTTCTGGGTGCATGATATGGGACACCCTTGGCACAGGGGCATGTTGGCACTGCACTCCCTGCAACCAATATAAATACAACCCTGGCAATAATATGCTATGAAAATAACATACAGCTATATAAATGTGTTCTGAGCGCTGCAGAATGGTGATGATCATGTGACCTCCAAGCAGCCGTTTATCATTTCTTATTCTGTTTGAATAACAAGAAGGGAACAGGACGTGTTTTATGTTTAGGGTGTGGGGGACATCTGTTTACAAGGGAACAATATTGCGAGCCAATGTAAATAAGTTGTACATAATAATGTTATTGTATGCGGAAAAGTAACAGAGGTAATTGTGTCAGTAAGTCTCTAATTAAATAATTAAGCATGGAGTACGCCTCAGTTCAATGCAATTAAAAAATAATACATTTCTTGGTCCATGATATTTCTCACGTGTGTGTGTGTGTGTGTGTGTGTGTGTGGGGGGGGGGGTATTCAATGTTGCCAATCCGTGTAATTACGGCAAATTGCAGAAACAGTTGCTGATTAAAAAATTTAGCGCATTTATGCGAATGACGGGATTGAATAGGTGCTGGACGAATACTGGAAATATCGGACAGCATTGAATACCCCCAAGGATGGGGGTGGGATCATTAGGACAACCAATTATAAGGTTGAAAGTAACATGGTCGACCAAATATGTTTGACTGGGTCAAAAGCTCGACACTTGAAAAGTTTGACAGGTACAAAAGATCAACACAGTAAAAAGGTCGCCATGGAAATGATCGACACAGAAACAGTCAATCCAGGTTTGATTTACATTTCTGGCTGTCATTTTGTATAACCCAGATAGTGTATCGCGTTCCCTCCCATGGCTTGCTTCGCCAACCCCGATTCATGCAAGGTGTCTCACAATACTACTGCTGCGCTAGGCACAGGTTAACTTCCCAACTGTAGCTCACGTGGATGGTTATGACAAAGTCGACTTTTATTCCATCCGCTATCTGCCAAATTCGGGATGGCCACTGAAGTTATGTGACGCCAGCTGCCCGCCGTGAGCAGGCATTCTGAGGGGAACGCTCAGCGTTTTTATGGGGACGCCCAGAAAATGCTGCCCCTGCCCACCCATGGTCCTCCCGTCCCAGAGCAAATGACTCGGTGAGTGTGAAAACAATCAGATTATCAGGTCTCATATGCCAGTAACATCCTCAGAAATCCAATCTCCATATCCTTGGCACAGAAGAGAGGTTACTAAGTCTCCAAAACATCATATATTAATCTTATAGTTTCACGCCAGAAAAGTTCCTGCTTTCACCATGTCAGGTGACATTTTGGTTATCTTCAGACAAGATCATGAGGATTGTCATGCGGGACGTTTGCCATGGCTCAGATTTCAAGGTGTGGAGCCTCCAGTGTTTTGACTATGAAATAGAACCGATCGGAGAGTCCATACAATATGGAGCTTAACACTGCAGCACATCGTTTTGTCCATTCGAGAATAAATTTGTCCTGCAATTAGGTCTGAATTAGGCCCTATGAGAGGCAGTGCCAGCCAATTATAAACAGATATCAATACTAATAGTGTTGGCTATCTATAGTCCTTGCTTACAAGGCACATCACCATGGGAATGTGACTAGTGGCGTTACTATAAATTTTGCTCACCCCCTCACCAGCCGAACCCTCTCCTTCCTATAGCATTGTATAAGACTATTCTTATAGTAAGCGCCCCCCCCTATACTTTCCTATGTAGCGCCTCACTTTTTTAGAGCTCGCCTCTCAGCGCCGCACTATTCAGCTCCTCCGTCTCTCTCTCTCTCTCTGTGGCTAATTCCAGGCCTTTATGAAGCTCTCCTCTAATGGTCCTTGGCTCTTGGACCACTCTTCTGATAATTCCTTTCACTCCTCTGGCAGAAATCTCGTGAGGAGCACCTGGCAGTGGCCGGCTTATGGTGAAATGATGTTCTTTCCATTTCCCAATAATGGCTCCAACCGTGCTCACTGGAACATTCAGAAGTTTAGAGAACCTTCTGTAACCGCTGCCATCAGTGTGTTTTCCAACAATAAGGGAGCGAAGGTGTTTTGAGAGCACTTTTCTTTTACCCATCATGAGATGTCTCTTGTGAGACACATTTTTATAAGCCATCATTTGGGACCTGGGATCGTATATTAATTTGCACTGACAAGGGGCATGATTGCTTTTTAATTACTGATAGATTACAGCTGGTGTTTTGGCTTTCCATGCCTTTTTGTACCTCCATTTCTTCATGTTAAAATGTTGGACTGTCCTAGCATCTACTATCTCTGACGGGAGGCTATTCCACCTATCCACTACCCTTTTTGTGAATAAAAATTTTCTTATATTTCATATGAACCTACCTCCCTCTTGTTTCAGCGCATGTCCCTGTGTTCAAATATGCTTTTTCCTTTGAAGAATGTTTCCCTCCTGGACCTTGTTAAAACCCTTGGTATATTTGAAAGTTTCTGTCATGTCCTCCATTTTTCTTCTCTGCTCCAAACTATACATGTTTAGACATTTTAAGGGCCCATTTATCAATTATCACATTTACAATGCGATCTGGGTGGAATATTACCACCCAGGATCACATTGTAAAATGCAATCCCAACGGCGGGTTGTATCATCCCCCGCTCGCAGGAACAGGGCACCCGAAAGGAGCCGTCCCTTTGATGTGCTGAGGGGGTCTGTGCATGCGTAGTTAGCGCTGACATTCTGCCGACCGCACTGTCCAGGCAGAAGTGTGGTGTGTAGCCCATAGGCTAAACTGGGCTACTGCCATCTCAGAATGGCGGTAGCCATGGACGTGCGGTGAGGTAAATGGCTGAGGATTTCCTGGCAAGTACCAGAGCCAGATATGCACACAATATATGAGCCATGGGGTACATACCAGCATTATACACATGTGCAGCAGTGTGTACTGCTGGATATTCACTGAGTTTTGATAAGAGATGTGCAGAAAAGGGAGGAAGAGAAAGAGAAGAAGGAGGGAGAGTGATTGAAAAAAGGGAGGGAGGGAGGGAGAGAAGGAGGGAAAGGGGGGAGAGAGAGAGAAATGGAGGGAGAGAGAGAAAGGAAGGGAGAGATGGTGGAGAACAGAGAGAGAGGGAGTGCAGAGAAAGAAAGAGGGAATGCAGAGAGAGAGAGAGAGGGAGTGCAGAGAAAAAGAAACAGCAGAGAGAGAGAGAGAGAGAGGGAATGCAGAGAGAGTGGGAGAAAGAGAAGAGAGAGAAAAGGAGAGAGGATTGAGGGAGCACAGAGAGATAGGAGTACAGAAAAAGAGAAAGAGGGAGCACTGAGACACATGGAGCACAAAGAGAGAGATTGCAGAGAAAGAGGGATCACAGAGAGAGAGAGAGAGAGAGAGGGGAGCAAGGGCACATAGGGCTATTTCACACACTCCGGCTCCTGCCAGGCGGCGAAAACCCGTATGGCCAAAAGCCGTGCCGCACACTATTGTGTCCATTCACACGGGACGGCCGGTTGCAGCCGGATCCCACCACTGGAAGGGACGGCTGCCAGGCTGTGGCCATCCCCTCCATTCTAAACTGCTTCCTGGCCGTGCGAGTTTTCGCGGTTTTCGGTTTTGTGTGAAATAGCCCATAGGGTGCGCAGAGAATTAAAGGGAGGGAGAGAAAAGGATGAAGAGAGAGGGAAAGCACAGAGGGATAGCACAGAGAAAGGATCGCAGAGAGAGACTGAACGCAGTGAGAGGAAGCGCAGAGAGAAAGGGAGCAGAGAGAGAGAGGGAGAGAAAGAACACAGGGAGAGAGCGCAGAGAGAGAGAAAGAACAGAGAGGGGAGCACAAAGAGAGAGAGAGAGAGATCAGAGAGTAAGCGCAGAGCAGGGGCAGGCTGGGCCCGGGGGGCAGGGTGCCATGTGCCCCCCCCCCCCGGGCCGCTCAATCTATTTGTGTGCGGGCTGCCTGTTTCTGAGGCTGCTGGACTGGTCTTCAGAAACATGGCTGCCGCTACAGAGAGTGGGGCTGTGGACTCTCTGAGGAGCCCAGTCGTCCTCTGTGGCTGCCAGCAGCTGCTGCGCCTATATCACACTGCATTACAGGCAGCAGCGCGGACAGCACAGAGCATCCCTCCCTGCTCCTGGTCAGCGCCGCTGCAGGGACCGATAAAGGGGAGGAGCTAACATACGGAGGGGGTGGAGCTACACGACTGTCTGTTGTAAAAAGAAGGAGAGGAAGAAGTGCCCTGAACTAGTTAAGTAAAATGTGAGTGTACTTTAACTGGTGTGGGCATATGTACAAGCAGCGCTACTAGTGTCAGCAATTGGTGTGGGCATATGTACAGGTAGCGCTACTAGTGTCGCCAACTGTTGTGGGCATATGTATAATCAGCGCTACTAGAGTCGGTAACTGGTGTGGACATATGTACAGACAGCGTTACTAGTGTCGGCAACTGGTGTGGGTGTTACGTATAAGCAGCGCTACTCCTTTCGGCAACTGGTGTGGGCATTATGTATAAGTTGTGATACTACTACTGTCGGCAACTGATGTGGACGTTATGTACAGTATAAGTTGCGCTGCTACTGTCGGTAATTCTGGGCATTATGTAGTCATATGCAGGTGTACTCAGGGCATTGCGTGGAGCATAATGTGTGTCGTAATATCATATGTGCATTATGGTGTGCTGCATATTGTGTAAGGGGCATTTCGCTGTGTGGCATAATACATAATGGGCATTACTGTGTGTGGTATAATGTGTTATGAGCATTACGATGTTATTAGTACTTTTATATGGCCACACCTCTTTCCCATGAAGTATCGCTCCTACATTTTGCCGTGCGCCTTCGGCGCGCACTCTCATATTTTTAGTGTGGTGGTGGGGCACGCACCAATTTCCTTTCTGGCACAGGGTACCAAAATGGCTACTTACACCACTGATTCTGGCATAACTAGCCAGGGGGAGCATCCTGTGGGGCTCCTGATATTATATAGGGGAGCAGCCTGTGGTGTCCTATTATTGTTTTTTTATTATTAATACATATACGAAAAACCTCCATTTAACGATGCACTGTTACTTATGAGCCGGTGCTCTGGACTTGCCCCCCAGGCTACAAGTTGCCAGCCAGCCCCTGGCGCAGAGAGAGAGAGAGCAATCAGAGAGAGGGAGTGCAGAGAGAGAGGGAGCCTCACAGGCCTAGTGGGAAATACGGCGCTCCTTCTTCTCCAATGTATTCAGTAAGTAAGAAGGAGCTGCATTTGGCCCCTGCTGATCACAGCTATCTGGCCTAGGGCCCCATGAGGTCTAAATTCGACTGATGCTGAATAATGAAAGCTACATGAGCAGGGCCGGTGCAAGGCACCGGAGCGCCCCAGGCGAGTCGGGGTGGGGGCGCCCCGGTGCCGGGCGGGGGGCGGGGGGGGGGGTCGGGGGTCTGGGGGGGTCTTGGTTGGTACCTGCGTAAAAAAAACTTCTGTCCCCGGCGTCCCTGCTGAGTGCTGGTGTAGGGGTGTCCGTGCCGCCGGGGGAGCCTGCGGCGCTGTTATCGTGTATACGCTTGTCGCGCCCGGCGGGGTCCCTACAGTGCATAGAAAATAACTAGCGCTATGCGCGCGGCGTTATTTTCTATGCTCTGTAGGGACCCCGCCGGGCGCGACAAGCGTATACACGATAACAGCGCCGCAGGCTCCCCCGGCGGCACGGACACCCCTACAACAGCACTCAGCAGGGACGCCGGGGACAGAAGTTTTTTTTACGCAGGTACCACAGTGCAGGGGGTGAGGGGCGAACTGCCGCCCTCCAGGTGCCGGCGCCCTAGGCAAATGCCTAGAGCTGCCTAGTGGTGGCGCCGGCCCTGTACATGAGTGGCACTTGTTATCCAGGGAAGGTAGTGAAAGGTCTACATTAAGAATGTTGACACAATGTAAGCACAGCAATGTCATGTAATCAAGCTACAATGTAAACAAAAACATGTGGAATCTTGACAATGTCAGAATGTCGACATCAGGGCTGTGGCTGTAGAACTAGAGGCTCATGGGGCATGGGGGGGGGGGGGGGGCAGTGAGAGTTAGTCTCTAGAGCGATGAGTTATTTTTATTTTATTGCCTGCTGGATCTCTGTCACAGCCTGCTGATCGCTGAGTTTGGCAGCGCTGACTTTTTTTTTAGTGCAGGTTGTTCTCTTTTTTTTTTATCCCAGTAGCAATGTTAACCTGTGATGAGCAACCTAACATGGAACCTATGCCAGGATCTTCATCGGCAACAAGTGATTACTTGCATTAATAGACCATGTACATCAGAGGAACTGCTCAACAAAAAGAGAAAAAGACAGAGGAATTGTCACAGCACCTAGCATCAATTCTGGATCTAAACCAGGTGCCTTACTGCTGCTGTTGTGAGCAGGCAATTGCTGTGGTCTCTGACAGTCTTTAGGCAAGTCACTGCCACTGATGTGTTCTCAATGCTAAGTACTGTCTAAGATTCATCTGGTAGCACCACACAGGTATCACAGAGAGAATGCCTATAGGTGGTGTGACAGAGACAGCATCTCTGCACATGAGAGTAATGTGGATGATCCAGACCATGTTTTGGTGCAGAAGCCAGGTGATTTCATGATATAAGTGTTTCCAGGGCAGAGTACTCTTGCTCTTGATGGTGGATTAGCTGCCCAAGCGTTAGGCCGGGGTGTGGGTTATGGTAGGGACCACTGGAGCATTTGCAAGTATCTGTTCATGCTGTGTTTACCTGTAAGCTGCTGCCTAGAACTACACTTGCCTATGGAATTAATCTGGTATGTTGGACCTGCTTATAAAATAAAGAACAAGGTCTTCATTTGACCTCCCATGTATGTGATCCTTCTCACAAGTGGTGGAGAATGCAAGCAAAACTCAGCTGGACTACATACAGCCAAGGTACACGTTGTACAGCTGGCTTGGAAGCCAGGAAAAAGTGTTCACATGTGGTGTGCATAGTAAGTTGTTTAGCTTTATCAACCCAGCTGTGTCTGTGATGAAGCACAGGGCGACTTGGAGTTGAAAGCTGTGAGGCAGCCGTAAAGGGCCACCACATTATTGACAAACTGTTTGGTGTTTGGTCAACATGGTCTGTTATAAGTCTGGCCAGGGCCGAAACTAGGGTTTCCGGCGCCCGGGGCAAGGCAGTCATTTGGTGCCCCCCCCCCCCCCCAGTGATGCTGCTGCGCGCCGAAATTTTTTGGGGGGGCCTCTAGCCATGCCCCCAGCCCCCTGGCTGCGGGAATAGACGCTGTGCGCATGCGCACAGCGTTTATTCCCCGCTGCTTAGTTAGCAGCTGACAGGGGGGACCGGACCAAATGACGCCTTGTCCCTGGCGCCGGAGACCCCCCCCTTGACGTTGCTCAGGCTGGCACCTACCCGGTGTGCTGGCAAGTGGCGACGGCGGGGTGGCATCCTCTGCTCAGCGCTGGAGGCGGGAGGGAGTCGGGCGGCAGGACAAGGGTGCGCAGTGTGGCATCACCACGTTGCGCCGTTTGATGTCAATAGAGGCGGGGGGCGGGGCTAGCATATTCAACGATGCCGGGTTCACAGCATCGCCGTCAGCAACACCTGTCACCGGACCTCACAGCGCCCCTCACCTCCAGCGCCCGGTGCGCGTGACCCCCCAGCCCACCCCTAGTTATGGCCCTGGTCTGGCACATTATAGTGAGCCTCCTAGTTTGGCCCATAAAGGTGAAGCACAGGACAATATGGAGGAATTACTGAAATAGTTTGCTGAACTGGCAGCTGGGCAGCAGAATATGGCTGCTGCACAATGAACCCAGATGGAGAGCCAACAGACTCAGATCCAGATGATACATGCAGGGCAACAGGATCTGACTGCTAAATATCAAGCCCAGATTCAGATGGTGCATGAAGAGCTAAAGGGGATGAGGAAAAGTGAGCCAGAGTGGGAGAGGCTACCAAAGCTCACCCCAGCTGATGATATTGAGGCTTTCCTTTGCATGTTTGGGCGCAATGCTATGCACTTAGGATGGCCAGCGGAGGAATATTCTGACAGGCTGGCTCCCTGGCGCATAGAGAATGAGAATTTTATGACTGGCGTCTGGAGGGCTCTGAGCCTCCGAGGATTCAACTGACCAAACTAGCCCAGCTGGCAAGGGCCTGGTTGCAGCTGGATAAAAATTCTGCAATCGGCACGTTTTTCGGGGGCGTGACCACGGAACGTAGGGTGTAGGACGTGTGTGTCGCTCTCTCCCGCCCTGTGATGTGAAGCAGCTATCCTTTGGCGTCTCCCCCCCTGGTAGCGGCGATCACATACCCGAATGGTGCGATCGTGATACGAGGCAATCCCCTGGTGGCAGAGCTGGTCCCCCGTAACGCCGCCTGGATACCGCAGGAAAGCTCAGAGAGCTCAGAACTCCCGGCGCAGCTTGATGACGCACGAGCGGGCGAGTCGGGTGGACGCTGCGTGCAGGAAGCCACGCTAGCCAGCGCTGCAGACGCGGCGGGGGGAACTCCGACCGGAGAAGGTGGAGAGGAGATTCACGGGGGTCGTGAGAAGACCAAGCCGTGAGGGAGCTTCGGTGCCTGGCAGAGAAGAAGGAGAATCGGGGCAGTTGAGCCCTGCGGTTGTGCCTGGGCAGTGTCCCGGAATACTGGAGGGGAGGCAGGCATCGGGGAATCGTGCTGGTGAGCCTACAAACGGAGGTACCTTATCCCTGCTAACAAGTCAATTAAGACTGTTTCGTTTCTATCCTGATGCATGGCTGGCTCCTATTCATGCCCTACATGCCTTTCATATGCTCCTTAATGAATAAGCTTTGAAGTTAAACTAGTAACTCTTATTGGCACTGGGTGAAATAGGATTGGACCAGTTTGGGGCCCATGCTGGGGATATATGAAGAGGCTCCCTGGGTGTACTGGATGAATGTCCTTGTGCCCCTATCTGCGGAACTATAAGCCGCAACAGACTGAAGCAGAGTTGGGGGGACACCTTATGAATATACACTGAGGACTTAAAATCAGACCTGCCGACCTGCCCTGAGTAGGGGTCTAGGGGGTAGCAGTGTCTCTAGGGAGCAAGGAGCTGAGGTTGTACGTTTGGGCTGGGGGCCTAGCGGGTGTCCGAGAGACGATTGATAAGAGGACACGGTCTGTACCCCGTTCACAGTTCGGCCAATACAATAGCCTGCAAAATGGGGAAGTCCAAGGATACTACTGCGGCAAATAAACTTGCTAAATTTGCTAGAACCCCAGCCACTCCAACATCATCGGCCAAAGGTGAAGGAACCCCCCCTACCACCCCTCCAGAAAGTGCAGATAAAGCACTTGAGTCTGCCTCTATACAGAAAGTACTGGACGCCCTAACGGCAAGTGAGGGACGTTTAGCAACCAAGATCGGGAAAATCCAGGAGGATCTCGACATTATACGCCTCACAGTCCAAAAAGTTAAGGAGCGGACTACCGAAGTAGAAAAGCGGACTTCCGCGTTAGAAGAACTGGTAACTCCGATGGTCCAGAACATGGAGAACATGAGGGTACAAGTGAAGAGCATGGATAGCAAAATAACGGACATTGAGGGGCGCCTAAGGCGTAATAACCTCAGATTCCAGGGATTTCCAGAGCACTCGGAAGGGTCCAACCCCGAGCAGTTTCTCCAGAGCTGGTTGACAGAGGCGTTCGGGAAGGAAGCCTTTTCCAACTTCTTTTCAATCGAAAGAGCCCATAGGGTTCCAATGAAACCTTTGCCCCCAGGGGCTCCAGATCGAACCCTAATTGCCAAGTTGCTGTACTACCCCGACCGAGATTTAATTCTGCGCTTGAGTCGTGAAAAAGGCCCTTTGATGTGGAATAATAAGAAAATCTCGGTGTTCCCAGATTATGCTCGAGGGTTCCAAAGGGATAGGGCCTAATTTGTGGTGGTGAAGAGGAGATTAAGAGAACTGCACCTTGACTATGCTATGCTCTTTCCAGCTAAATTGAGAATAATCTCCGAGGGGAAGACTCACCTTTTTACGAGCCCTAATGATGCCTCAACTGGCTGGATAGGAACTTTCCGGCTAGCCGGCCAATGGGCATCGCTTGAGATAACTTTGTGTCCTTTTTTTCTTTTTTTTTTCCTTTTTTTTGCCTTTTATCTTCTATCTACTTTTTTATCTCTCGAGTTAATTATGGTAATGTTGGCATGCATTTGATAGTACTATCTAGGTAATATTGGCAGATAGCGAGCTCAGATATGTGATCGGCATGTGTTAAATGGGATACCCGTAACTTGTATGGGTAACAGGGGGGAGGCAAATAATGTGATTGTTGTTTAATGGGCGGGAGAGAGCCCTTACTGGGTGGTCATGAAATCTGGTGCCCCGAGGCAAGCCCAAGAGGGGTATGCCTTGAGGGGGGAGGGGGGTGAGGGGATTGGGTGTAGGCATGTCTGGAGGGGGGGGGGGTGGCATGCAGGGAGGGGGGAGGGGGGGGGAGGTTTGGGAGCAAGTTTACCACTTCGGGTCTGGGCACGGAGCAGGATCAGTTAAAAAGATGCTTCCCCTTGTTAGATGTTAAATTGTCTAAGGAAATCGAATGGGGGTGATGAAGTATAGTATCCTCACATGGAATGTGAGGGGACTTAACAACAGAATTAAAAGGGCTTTGGTTCTACGGGAATTACGTAAATACGCCGTGGATATCATATGTCTCCCAGAGACCCATCTGGAGGGGGTAAAGTTTTAACATTAAAAAAAGCCTGGGTTGGGTGGACATTCCACTCCACCTTTACCTCAGCCTCCAGGGGGGTGTCTGTATTGGTGAGAAAGGGGATACCTTTTTCAGTTGAATCAACTTCAGTGGACCCTAATGGGAAATATGTGTTCCTGAAATGCAGGCTAGATACATTTGCGTTTCTGCTGATGACGGTTTATATTCCCCCACAATTTAACTATGTGGTACTCAAGAGGGTTGCAGAATTTATGGCCCTGTCCCCGGGGACTCCAGCTATGGTCCTAGGGGATTTTAACAACGTGTTGGACCCTCAATTAGATAAATGGGGTTCTAAGAGCTATGGAAGTATTGGGCAGAAGTCTGGTTTCTCCTTAATGATAAAGGAGATGGGCCTGAGGGATGTTTGGAGAAGGGACCACCCAGAGGCACATGAATTTTCTTGTTTTTCTGGGTCACATGAGACGTTTTCAAGGATAGATATGGCTCTAGCTACTGAGGACTGTCTACCGAAAGTGTGTGGGGCGGTCTACAGAGCCAGGGGTATATCTGACCATTCCCCTTTAGAGATTACCCTTGCTCCTGGGGGGCAAAGGGGATTTGTATACTGGAAGCTAAATACCCACTGGTTGTCCAAATTAGCGCCTGGAGCAGGACTGGAAGAATTGTGGGAAGATTTCTTAATTCTCAACGAGGGGTCGGCTTCAGTAGACATTATGTGGGATGCATTCAAAGCAAGTATCCGGGGATCATTAATTAAAAAGATTGCTTGTCTAAAAGCTTCCTACAGGCAGGAAGAACAGATGCTAGAGAAAAAGTGCAAAAAATTAGAGCAGAAATATCTACAGGAGAAAACGACCTGCAGCAAGGAGGAATGGGTGGAGGCCCAGGCAGCCTGGAATAAGAAGCTTGTGGACAAAACGATGCTGGGAGAAGTGTTTAAACAGCATCATAGATATGCAGCCGGGGACAGACCCGGAAGCTTTTTGGCAAATTTAGTAAAAGCAGATCAACCACCCAATATAGTCCTGGAAATTTGGGACGACGGGGGAAGGTTGATGAACACGACCCCCAGCATCGCCCAGAGTTTTGCCCAGTACTATCAAGGTCTTTATGAATCTAACTCTGTTAGTCCACCTGAAGAGATACAAAAATACTTAGTACAGGTAGCTCCCCCTAAATTATCGGAAAGGATAAAAAATATGCTAGACGCTCCATTTACGTTACAAGAGATAAACAACGCAATTAGAACAATCCCCAGTGGTAAAGCCCCTGGGACAGATGGCATCCCCCAAGATTTGTATAAGTTATATTCTCAGTTTTTCTTCCCAAAGCTGTTAGAGCTTTTTAATAAGCTATATGAGGATGGGACACTGCCCCCCTCTATGTCTGAAGCATTAATAATAAATCTCCTAAAGAAAGATAAAGACCCGAGGTTGAGAGAATCGTATAGGCCTATCTCCTTGTTGACAAATGACGTAAAGATACTGGCCAAGCTTCTATCCACCCGTCTGAACAGCGCTTTGGGGGAAATAATCCATATTGACCAGACCGGGTTTATACCAGGAAGGTCTTCCACAACAAATTTAAGAAGGCTGTATTGTCACTTACAAGGTAAACACGGTGAAACTGGGGTGCCTGCGGTGGTCTCCTTAGACGCCGCTAAGGCGTTTGACACCGTGGAATGGGTATACCTTTGGAAGGCGCTGGAGTGGATAGGAGTCGGGCCAGTGTTTATAAATTGGGTTAAATGACTATACTCCGATCCTAAGGCAAGAGTAATGGTAAATAACTATATCTCTCCCAGTTTCCCTATAAAGAGAGGTACCCGCCAGGGCTGCCCGCTATCGCCAGCCATTTTTGCGATTGCAATGGAGCCGCTGGCATGCAGAATTAGATCTAGCAGTAAGCTTCAAGGTCTTTGCGTGGGAGGGAAGGAAGACCGTATAGCGCTATACACGGATGATGTCTTACTTTTCTTACATAACTATATTCAAGATATGCCTGAGTTATTGGAAATAGTAAACCAGTTTGGGGCCTTTTCGGGGTTGAAGATAAATTGGAGCAAATCTTGCATACTACCACTGAGGGACTCGGCATTAACAGTCAGGGCAGTTAATAACCCATTAAAAGTTGTGGAGGAATTCCAGTATTTAGGAATTGCGATTTCTAACAAAGCGGAGGAGTATGAGGCTCTTAATATCACTCCGTTAATAAACTATATTAAATCCAAAAATGTGTCATGGGAGAGGCTGCCACTGAAAGGGAAGGGTTACTGGAAGGGTTAACCTTGTAAAAATGGTTATACAACCGAAATTGCTCTATGTTATTCAACATGCTCCGACCTATCTCCCCCGGAAAATATTTCGAACACTGGAAAGGCTTATCTCCTCCTTGATATGGAATAAGAAAAGGGTCCGAATAAAGCAAAGTAATATGACAAGGCCCAAGGTAGAAGGGGGTTTAGCACTACCAGATTTCTGGTTGTATTATCTTGCGACGCAGATGGCTTTTCTGAGCTCATGGATAAAAAAAGGGCAGGACACGGAGATAATCTATGCCCTGGTCGGGACAGTATCCCCGGGCCACTCCCCTCTGCACCTGCTACTGTCCGGAAACAGATACCATAAATGGCCTCCCATAATCAAGCAAGCAATAGCGGTATGGAAACAGGTCGAGAGAATCCTAGGCAGTAGTGGGATAGACCCGGAGACATCTCTCTATAATACGCGACATTTAGAAGAACTGGGCGCTCTTCAGGTGGACAAGGTATGGGGGGGAAAAAGGCCTTGTGGAAATTGGGCAGCTGTATGATCGGGCAGGTATTCGAACTTTTCTGTCATTAAAAGAAGAGTTTAATTTAGCTAATAACTTTCAGTATCGTTATTTCCAGCTGAGGCATGCTTTAGGAACCCAATTTAGATCTGGGAACCCTACGCTGGAGGAGTCGCTGACTAAAAAAATTCTTAAAAGAGTCCAGCCCCGCCCAATGCTATAAACATCTTCTACAAGAATCGAAGATAGATAATTTGGGGGCATTGAGGAATAAATGGGAGGCGGATCTGGGGGAGATAAAAGAGGATGAATGGAAGGAGGCGCTGTCCAATGCTCAGAGGGCAACCGGACAGGCCAAATTCCAGCAGGTCCAATTGTACATAACCCATAGAACATATATAACACCAGTTCGCCTGCATAAGTTTGGCGGAAGGGGAGATAAGACTTGCCCTAAGTGTAAGAGCGGAGAAGGGTCTTTTTATCATTTACTATGGGAATGCCCCACAGTGGAGAAGTTCTGGGCCCAGGTAATTCGGACTCTGGAGCGGTTGGGGGTTCCTAAACGTAAATGCACTCCCAAATTGTGTCTATTATCTATAAAGGGTGAATTTTTTCTGCAAAGGAATCTTTGGCTTTTAGTGATTAATTTATGTACATTAGCAAAAATCTGCATAGCGAGGAAATGGATGGCAGAGGTGGGGCCGGAGTTTGCTGAATGGGTTCCTCTTGTTGACAGCACAATGGAACATGAAAAATATATGTATATAGCTAGGGGAACAGAAGGGAAGTTCCATGGGATTTGGGACAGATGGATTAACTTAAGATAAATAATACTTGATGCAAGGAGGAAGCAAACTGATAAAATATAAGAATGAGAAGGATGGTGGATCCTGTGTTTGATGACCTGGACTTGGGAGGGTAGAGTAAACTTGCTGGTTTTTAGGAATGTGTTAGGTTTAACCGTAAGGATCCGACGGTGGGAAGTGCGGAGTGCGTGGTAGCAGAAACTGTAGGGCGGCGCACGGTGGTTATGGGTTACTGGATCAGTATAATTTTAAGCAATTTCTATTTTTCTGTCACCTCACTTGCTGGTGGCTTTTGTTTATTGTACAATACGTATATCAACACTGAGTATGCACTGAAGGATATGTGGAATTATATGAAGAATTTGGTGTCACAATGGGGGTTATTCTAGTCCATTCTTTCTGACAAAATCCTTCTTAGATGGACAAAACCATGTGCACTGCGGGTGGGGCAGATGTAACTTGTGCAGAGAGAATTAGATTTGGGTGGGGTTTTTCTTCAAAGTGAGATCTATATTGAAGTGTAAAATCATGCAGCCAGTATTTTCCCTGCACAGAAACAAAATAACTCACCCAAATCTAATTCTCTCTGCACATGTTACATCTGCCCCCCTGCAGTGCACATGGTTTTGTCCATCTAAGAAGGATTTTGTCAGAAAGAATGAACTAGAATAAACCCCAATGTGGATGAGGGATTAGAGGAGTATTTAGGGGTGATACAGTTTGAACACCAAATAAATGATGAGGATAGTCTGGAGTAAAATGCACGCCAATATAAATATTTTTTTTTTCTTTTTTATAATATAAATTTATACTAAATATCAACTATGGGTGGATGTATATTATTGGGGGGAACCCCTCTGAAAATTGACAGAATAATAGATATTGCCAACACGGGGATGGAGCAATGAGGGTAGAATGAGTTTATGTACTTTATTATAAATATACACGGAACTCGGGGTAATAAATATCGAGGTACAGCAACACCGAGCCCATATCCATGTTGAGGCGCCAAATTCACTACACTGCTGAAATACCACATGCTCTGTTGACAACCAACGTAAGATCCAAATGCTACAGTTGTGAAGGGGGGTTTTATGTTGTGGGTAAATTGTATGTTCTAATGGAAAATTTTCAATAAAAAAGTATGGAAAAAAAAAAAATTCTGCAATCAAATTGTGGTGATAGTTGCACTGGACCAGGATATGCGGGTGTTAGACCGCTAAGTACAGCAGTGGGCCCCACAGACATTTGAGGAGCTGGCAGGGGTGATTGAGTGGTACCTAACCTTGGGGAAATTGAATAAAGCCAGGTCAGGATACGTGCCAATACCAAAGCCCAGAACTCTGGTCCCAGGACTCTGCTTCCCATGGTGTGCTTTGAGTGTGGCAAGCCTGGTCATGTGTGGCAGGACTGCCCAAAACAGGGAGAGCCGATGGATTGCTTTTGGCCAGCATGGTGGCTGCAGGTGTATCCCAAGCAGAGTCCTCCCTGTTCCGGGTTCTGGTACAGTTGGAAGGCCATGAGATCTGGGCACTGGGGATTACCATCAGTGAGCTCACCGTATCTCTGCCGATGTGGTTCCTCCAGGAGCTGAAAAGGTCATACCTCCTGTCAGGGTGTTGTGCATCCATGGTGATGTTGAGGAGTGGCCACGTGTTTACTTACCCCTGACCATTAAAGGCTGGTCATTAAAGGTGGTAGCGGCGGTGACCTCCAGACCACCTTATCCATTGATCCTGGGCTGTGACTTTCTGTTACTGCAGGACCTGGTTACCTGGCAGGACATCAGCAAACCATCAGCCACTGAAGCAACTCAGCGGCCAGAGACTAGAGACTACCAAAGCTTGGCATCCGGGAGAGCTGCTGCAGGTCCTGAACCACCCCAGGAGACCGAGTCTGAAGCCCAATGGAACCCAGTTGGTGAGAGGATATCTCTGCAGGACTTTGGGTGAGACCAACGCGATGACAGCAATTTGGTACATGCCTTTCAGTCCATAAAAGTGGTTAATGGTATGGAAATTGATGCTTTACCATCAGAGGGTGTGTCATATTTTGTATTGAAAAATCATTTGCTTTATCATGTTGCTACTTTACAAAGGAAAAGAGTAGATCAGCTATTAGTTCCCCGAAAGCTGGAGCTGTTGGTATTAGAAGCTGTTCATACGCATATGTGGGGTGGCCATCTGGGGGAGGAGAAAACACTCCAACACATCTAACTAAGGTTCTTTTGGTCTGGCATCTATACCTCCGTTAAGAGGTATTGTCAGGAATGCTCAGTGTGTCAGAAGGCAGCCCCATGGCCAGAGATTAGTGTTCCACTGGTACCCCTCCCTATAATTTCTGTGCCTTTTAGTGGATTGGTATGGATCTGATAGGGCCAGTGGAAAAGTCTGCTCAAGGTGATTATGCCACCAGGTATCCAGAGGCTATACCCCTCCGTAATATGAAATCTGGCATGTCATGCTGCAGTCCCTGTGACTGTCAGCTCCCGGGAGCTTGGAGACAGGAGCCATCAGGAAGAGTACTGGGGCAGTGGTATGGATAGTGTTGGCAACCAGTGGCGAGCAGCAGCAATGATGTAGCTAGAGATGTGGACAGAGCCAACGGCATTATGAATATGGCACTGGCGTCTGATCAGCTGCCAGTACGCAAGTCCCAGCTTCTGGGCCAGATTCTCTAAGCTTCAAAAGTGATAAAATGGAGAGCGATAAACAGCCAGTCAATCAGCTCCTACCTGCCATGTTACAGACTGTGTTTGAAAAATGTCAGACAGGAGCTGATTGGCTGGCTGTTTATCACTCTCTATTTATCACTTTTGAAGCTTAGAGAATCTGGCCCTTAGACTGGCTGCTGATCAGGAAGCTCCCTTTGGCTGTGGCTGCTGCCGCGTTTGTAATGCCACAGCCGCTGTAGTTGTCTGCGTCTCTAGTTACATAATAGCTGTGGCTTGTTGGTGCTCTATCTGCTACACTGGTAGCTCAGTACTAGCCGGGGCTCAAGTACCCCAGACCCCCCCCTGATGGCAACCCTGCCACCGATTACCACAGAAATGTTTCCTGAGCAGTCCCTTTACATTATGCGATTTGGGCCCGATTTCACCCGATTCGGATGAATCGGGCCGTGAAATCGTCCCAAATCGCATGTTTTGACACCCTGTCCAACCCGATGCGTGGTCCCGTGCGCATCGGATCGGAGTCGGGCAATCGCACCGGCTGCACATAAGATTTACTAAATCTTATGTGCAGTCTCCGGGCAGGGTCAGCAGGCGGGGGACACCGGGGAACAGCCGGGCAAGGTGAGCTGACAAATAGTCAGCAGACGGGGGACGCCGGAGAGCCGGGCATGGGGAGAGGCTGGCAGGGGCAGCTGACACATAGACAGCGGGCGAGGGGATGGCGGTGAAGGTGAACCGGCGAGGGGAACAGCTCACATGCTGGGCAGGAGGACCAGGCAGCCGCAGCTTCAAGGAAGAAAAACCCAATACAAACGAATGGGGAGGCAGTGATTGGCTGAGAGCTCTATTAGGCAATTAGCAATTGGCTGAGAGAGCTCTCAGCCAATCACTGGCTCCCCATTCTTTGTATTGGGTTTTTCTTCCTTGCATCTGCGGCTGCCTGGTCCTCCTGCCCAGCACGTGAGCTGTTCCCCTCAACGGTTCACCGGCGTCCCCCCGCCCGCTGCAGATGTGTCCGCTGCCCCTGCCAGCCTCTCCCCATGCCCGGATCACCAGTGTCCCCCGCCTGCTGACTATTTGTCAGCTCACTCTGCCCAGCTGTTCTCTGCAGCTCCCCAGTGTCCCCCCTCACCCGGCTCTCCCCCTGCAGGTCCCCGGGGACTGAATATGATAAATCCTTGAGATTTATCATATGCAAAATTTGGCACATCAAGTGCCTAATCGTGTGTACCCCTCCCGGGGAGCTGCAGGGGAAATCAAGTCCGACTTGTCCCTAGGACAAGTTGGACTAATGTATGGGGGCCTTTAGTGTGATCTAAAGATGAGCAAAACTTTTTACATGTTTCTGTGCCACTTTGGGGGTTATTCTGATTCATTCGGAAAGGCACAATCACTCTCTAATGGACAAAACCATATGTACTGCAGGTGGGGCAGATGTAACATGGGCAGAGAGAGAGTTAGATTTGGGTGTTTTATTGCTTATGTGCAGGGTAAATACTGGCTGCTTTATTTTTACACTGCAATATAGATATCAGTTCGAAGTACACCCCCACCCAAATATAACTCTCTCTGCACATGTTACATCAGCCCCACCTGCAGTGCATGTGGTTTTGTCCATTAGAGAGTGATTGTACCTTTCCGAATGAATCAGAATAACCCCCTTTGTGTAAACATCACTTCTGTAGCCTAGGGCGCCTGGTTGCCTTAATCAGACCCAGCCTGTTACACCTCACCCCCTCCCAATGCCACACACAATTAGTGAAGTGTCTGTTCAATCCTAACACAGGTCTCTGCTAGTGGTGACCTGCACTTCTGCTTTACTAACACTGGTTCCAGCCATAAGTTATGTAAGATGTCATTCTCTGCTCACAGGAGAAGGTTCTCACACAAAAAGAGGATCTGCATTATATTTCCTCTGTAGCAACCTAGTAGGTTTCTTTAAGTTGGTATTAGCCTGTCTGTTGCTGGAGTGCTCGATCCCATCCTGAGAGATGTCAGATCTGTGTCAGCGCTGGGGTTCTTTGTGTTCCCAGCTGTGACCGTGGTGGACCAGTGGGGGGCGCTGGATAGCAGAACGCTGGAGGCTTGATGTGTGACATACACGGAGGGACAGGAGCACTGCGAACCAGGGTGTTGGCGGAGACCAGGAACAGGGGCGCGGAGTCTAACTTGCCAGCGGCGTTCACCAGGGAGTCCCGCAAGGGACTTTGGACTTAGCTGCATCTGACAAGCAGGTCACGGCCCCCTGCCCTGGTCCTCTGCACGCAGGCTGGGACTGAGGATACTGAACTCTGGGAATAGACCTTGAGTAGACCAGAGTTAGGTGTGCAGTCTGGGAACTGCGGGGAGTGACGACTTGGGATGTCGACGGTGGTGCTGACAGGTGACGAGCGACTCAGGAATACTGGCTGGAGATATATATATAGGACATAGATGGAATAGTCACTATGGGTATCCAGCAGAGGGATGTCAACCCTGGAGTCGACAGCATCTGTCGGCAGTAACTGGACAAGATGGTGAATGTCTCTGATAGGCTTAATAGCCAAAGGTGAAACTTAGCAAGGCACCTGCTCCTCGACTGCAGGGATGGAATGGCAGGAGTCTTCTGGAGATGGATCGAACCAGGTAAGTATAGCAGATGCAGAGAACGCTGGAGAGGAAACGCAGGAGAGCCTGGATATCCTGGAGCCTTGGAAACTTCACTGACACAGGAGGACACTGGGAGCAGGTAAAGCAATTGGTCAAGGCAAGGAAGTCAGGCCCAAGGCCTGATCTATATCCCCCTTGCCTGTTTGTGATTGGCTGCCAGTCGCAGCACTAATCAAATACTGGGGAAAGTCAGACACACAGGTGTGTAGGTCAGGGATCAGACTGATGGTCAGCGGGATTGGTCTATGCAGTCAGCTGAGTGCAAGTGTCATGGCGGCGCCCATGCTGCCCGGGACCGGCGTGAGACTGGCATGGGACAACGCCGACTGCCCACGGGGACACTGGGAACATCGCGCCATGCACCTGAAGCAATGCAAACTTCGGACCTGCCACGCAGCGCGGACCATCGGGAAGGTAGAGACCGCGGTCTCAAACGGGGATGCCTACTGCGGTTTGTGACAATCTGACCGCAGGTGAGCCCCGGGCACACACACACACACACACCCCCCGCCTAGGGCGTTCCGGTGCCTTGCACCGGCCCTAATAAAATCACATACAAAGCAATCAGATGTATCATTTCTAGAAGGAGATTTTTGGTGATGATCACTTTTTCCCCCTTCATACTTAACCAAAATCGATAAATGAGATACCATTTTAAAAATTGTTCTCTGCTTCTGATGAATTGTTCATTTAGTATTGCACATTGTATGTTTAAAAATCGTAGTAAAAATGTTTACTTTTGGCCCTAGAGTTCTTTCCCTGGATTATACCTCCCAACATTGAGGACTTGTTGTGACGCGGGGCAGTCCAAAAGAAATGGACTGTCCTGCGAAAATAGGGACAGTTGGGAGGTATGATGTGACTTTCAATGTTAAGAAGTGGCACGGCAGGGCAGGGGCGTCTTTGGAGAGGAGGAGGCCCTTGTGCAGCCTCCTCAGCCAGATGCCAGCCGAACTCTGATTTTTTTTTAAAGGAGCAATCACTTACAAAGCATGGTTTTGCCTTGAAAATCTTTGCCCCTTTAAAAAAACACCCAAGTTCGGCCAGCATTCTGCACTGCCGCCGAACACGGGCGCCATCGTCTGTTGTAAATCCAGACAATTCCCTTTATGCAGGAATGATCCTTATGAAAAGATCCGTTTATTCAATATATGAAACAAGACTGCTAAATCGAGTGGGCATGTCTGATTCCCACGTCAATACGTAATCATGTTCTGAGGGTTCACATGAGAGAAAACATACAGTGTAGCGATCTCAGGATACAAATTCAAAGTATTTACTTACTGAGACCGCGCGTCCACACTGTTAGATTGCTCACCACTAGGCGAGATATTGGATAACATATTAATATTGTCTCCAAGTCTCACGGAGATTAGCTTATTGTTGAATCGTGCCACCTCCTACACAGTTGTTAATGTAACAGATCCAGACTATGCAGTCCTATTGTTATTAAACAAAACACAAAGTTACCATTTACTTAACACATATGGGTTGTGGGGCCCGCGAAGTAAGGGTAAACATATTTCAGTAACTAGTAATGGGCAACCCTGCCCATTACTAGTTACTGAAAAAATTCAGGAACAAAATGTGCAATGCATGACTTAAGCCTAAGTACTCAGTCTGTCTGATACAAGAAACGCTTAGGTCAGAACAGCACACTATCTGACCCCCATCCCCAGAAGCAGGGACACTGGAGCAATAGTGGGTCAGTCCTACGTTTCAGAGGGCAGGGCCAAGAGACCTTACTCTTCAAATCTGTATTTAACAAACCTCTGCGGAGGCAATACAAGAGGACACAGTGCCCGGAGGGCACAGAAACACAAGTGTGACCTGATATATGTTTAAGTGTTTGAGTGTTAACGCCTTAAAACGTTTGTCTAGTACTTATTTTATTGAGAATTGAATAAAAGCTAATTTTTAAATACATACAACTTACCCGAGGATGGATCATTCCATCTGATCTTTCTAAGTGTGACTAGCATTTCCCATTGTGCATATATAGCCCCATCAAACGGACCTTGTCCTCATAGAAGGGCTCCAACCAAGGAGCCGGTAGAACTATCAGTATCCTTTTTGAGCCTGTATATAAACACCCCACCCTGACCCAACCATTGACCTCCAAAATATATTTTTGATAGAAGTTTCCAACTAATTACTGCATGTAATCACAACCAAAGAGTGCCCCAAAAAAAGAGAGAGTCGTTCCCTCCTTTTCTCTCTACTTTAAATGTAACCCTACTTCCAAAAGACCTAGAGCCTGATTCGGATTTGTACGCAATCCCAAAGTTCACACAGCTGAGCATCTATTTGCGGACTGTGCAGTCGGCATGGTACTCTATCGATGCAAAAATATAGGGCTATTGATTGTTTGAGGGCGGAGGGCCCCGAACCAGTATCTTGCCTAGGACCCCATGAGGTCTAAATCCGCCACTGGCAATATCGCGTGCAGATGCTTTGCAAAAGTCATATCGATGCCATACGTAAATGCATATGCCATGGCACAGTGCATAGTATTGGTTTCCCAGAGTTTTTACACATGCCCAGTAGCAAATTATTTCTCAACTGCACAAACATTGATGCTGCATCTGCCTCTGAATCAGGCCCTTGGTGCAATAGGGCTCCCTGGTCATAAACTCTGGATGTCTTCTCATCGCAAAGGACAACTTGTATAATAAGAAGTGTCTTCTGACATTTTTATCACAACATTACGCATCGCATTGCTAAATACCGCTATGTATATGATCAGTGGTGGGATGTATTGCATTCGAAATGCAATGCTTGAAACATCCTGCCCCAGGTCTTAGTTGGGCGTGTTCTGCCAACAGGAGAGATGAACCTCCGGTGATCCTGTAGGCTATACACGATTACACATCCTCAGATGGCATTAGCCTGTACTACAGACAGTATGTACAAACAGCCACTTCCACATGGTATAAAGCTTGGTAAGTAAGCCCCTATGTGCAGATGAGCAATGAAAAGCTGAACTTAATTTAAAATGTGGTACTTATATGTAGGGATGTGCACTTTTATGTAGGGACGTAGGCACTTTTATGTAGGGACTTATATGTAGGGATGGCCACTTTTCGGGTTTTGGGTTCTGATTACCTTGAGGTTTTGGGTTCTAATGGGTTTTGGCCAAACACCTCCTAAGTGTTTTGTGTTTGGATATTTTGGATTTTGGGTTCTGATTTTTTTGTTAAAAAAGCATAAAAACTGTTAAATCGCAGAATTTTTTTTTTTTTTGCTCCTACGCTATTATTAACCTCAATAACATTCATGTACACTCATTTCCAGTGTATTCTGAACAGCTCACACCTCACAATATTGTTTTTAGGGCAAAAGGTTGCACCGAGGTAGCTGGATAACTATGCTAAGCCACACAAGAGTGCGGCACAAACACATGGCTCATGTAAGAGTGGCACTGCAGCGGTAGATACGGCAGTACTAGGCACCAGACAGGTAAAAAAGACAGTACTAGGCACAAAACAAGTAGATACGTCAGCAATACTAGTCTGTGCACCAGCAGAATTTATAATAATTAATTTTATTATTAGGTACTGCTTGGCAGTGGTACTGAGTGGCACACGTCAGTGCACCAGCAGCATGGAATTATTTTTTACAGTCCCACGCAGCCTATTATGTAGTTGTACTACTAGGTAGGTACACTTAGGCAGTAACACTGCCAGTGGCAACAGTGGACTGAGTAAATAATACTGGAAACCTCTATTCACAGTATTCAGTGCAGGCAGCACCAGTGGACTATATATAATTAAATTAATTAAGTATTAATAAAAATATAGCAGCCTAGTAGGTAGAGAAACTAAACTACTAGGTAGGTAGGCAGTAGCACTGCCAGTGGTCACCACAAAAGGTAGTTACACACCACCAGTAGCTTTATGCAGTGCACCAGTAGAATTTATAATAATTAATTTTATTATATTAGGTACTGCTTGGCAGTGGACCAGCAGCATGGAGTTATTTTTTACAGTCACACGAAGCACAGGTTTTATTTTTTAACTAGGTGATTCATCGCGCCCTACGGGCGCTCTTCACACCGTCGTAAGGGGCTGCGCCCCCTTAATTTGTGAACGTTTGTATATGAGAAATATGGTTAGAATTGTATGAAAGATGCCCTGTATTGCAACTTAGGTGTCCGCGAATCGCGGGAGGGGGGGTCGCGGAGGGT
Source organism: Crinia signifera (assembly GCF_055691185.1). Classification (NCBI taxonomy): domain Eukaryota; kingdom Metazoa; phylum Chordata; class Amphibia; order Anura; family Myobatrachidae; genus Crinia; species Crinia signifera. The sequence continues at coordinate 280,753,769 of NC_139220.1, read as the reverse complement.
GCCGCGAATTGCAGGAGGGGGGGTCGCGGGGGTGCCGCGAATTGCAGGAGGGGGGGTTGTGGGGGGGTGGATGCTGCGAATCGCGGGAGGGATTGCAGAGAATCGCGGGAGGGGGGTCGCGGGGTGGGTTGCCGCAAATCGCGGGAGGGGGGTTACGGGGGCGGGGGTTGCGGCGAATCATGGTAGGGGGGGTTGCGGGGGGTGTGCCGTGAATCACGGGAGGGGGGGTCACGGGGTGGGGTGCCGAGAATCGCTGGGGGGTGTGTGTGTGCCGTGAATCGCGGGAGTGGGGGTTGCGGAAGGGGGGTGGGGGGGGGGGGTGTGACGCGAATCGCCACAAGAAAAAATCAACACATGTAAATGTTGACATAAGTGTGGCACTTCATTGGTGTCCATGTCGACACATGAGAATGAATATGAAAACATTCAAAAAATGAAAAAAAAAAACTTCAAAAACTCATGTCAACCTTTTTCATTGTCGACCATAGCCATGTCAGTGTTTTCCATGTGCAATTTAATTCTGGAGCTGCCGCGAATCGCGGGGGGGTGCCACGAATTGCGGGAGGGGGGGGGTCGCGGTGGTGGGTGCCGCGAATCACGGGAGGGGGGGTTACGGGGCGGGGGTTGCGGCGAATCATGGGAGGGGGGGTCGCGGGGGTGTGCCGTGAATCACGGGAGGGGGGTCACGGGGTGGGGTGCCGAGAATAGCGGGGGAGGTGTGTGTGTGTGTGTGCCGTGAATCGCGGGAGTGGGGGTTGTGGGGGGGGGGGTGGGGGGGGATGTGACGCAAATCGCCACAAGAAAAAATCAACACAGAAAGGTCAACACATGTAAATGTTGACATAAGTGTGGCACTTCATTGGTGTCCATGTCGACACATGAGAATGAATATGAAAATATTCAAAAAATGAAAAAAAAACTTCAAAAACTCATGTCAACCTTTTTCATTGTCGACCATAGCCATGTCAGTGTTTTCCATGTGCAATTTAATTCTGGAGCTGCCGCAAATCACGGGGGGTGCCGCGAATTGCGGGAGGGGGGGGGGGGGTCGCGGGGTTGGGTGCCGCGAATCGCGGGAGGGCGGGGTTCACAGGGGTTCCGGTGGGGGGTTGCCGCGAATTGCGGGAGGTGGGGGGTCACGGGGGTGCCGCGAATCGCGGGGGGGGGGTTGCGGGGGTGTGTGACGCGAATCGCCACAAGAAAAAGTCAACACAGAAAGGTCAACACATGTAAATGTTGACATAAGTGTGCCACTTCATTGGTGTCCCTGTTGACACATGACAATGAATATGAAAACATTCAAAAAATGAAATAAATCTTCAAAAACTCATGTCAACCTTTTTCATTGTCGACCATAGCCGTGCCAGTGTTTTGCATGTGCCATTTAATCCTGGGGCTGCCGCGAATCGCGGGGATGCCGCGATTTGCGGGAGGGGGGGTTGCGGGGGGTGGGTGCCGCGAATCGCGGGAGAGCGGGGTTCATGGGGGTTCCGGTGGGGGGTTGCCGCGAATTGCTGCGAATCGCGGGGGGGTGCCACGAATTGCGGGAGGGGGGGGGTCGCGGGGGTGGGTGCCGCGAATCACGGGAGGGGGGGTTACGGGGCGGGGGTTGCGGCGAATCATGGGAGGGGGGGTCGCGGGGGTGTGCCGTGAATCACGGGAGGGGGGGTCACGGGGTGGGGTGCCGAGAATCGCGGGGGAGGTGTGTGTGTGTGTGTGCCGTGAATCGCGGGAGTGGGGGTTGTGGGGGGGGGGGTGGGGGGGATGTGACGCAAATCGCCACAAAAAAAATCAACACAGAAAGGTCAACACATGTAAATGTTGACATAAGTGTGGCACTTCATTGGTGTCCATGTCGACAAATGAGAATGAATATGAAAATACTAGGTGATTCATCGCGCCCTACGGGCGCTCTTCACACCGTCGTAAGGGGCTGCGCCCCCTTAATTTGTGAACGTTTGTATATGAGAAATATGGTTAGAATTGTATGAAAGATGCCCTGTATTGCAACTTAGGTGTCCGCGAATCGCGGGAGGGGGGGTCGCGGAGGGTGCCGCGAATTGCAGGAGGGGGGGTCGCGGGGGGTGCCGCGAATTGCAGGAGGGGGGGTTGTGGGGGGGTGGATGCTGCGAATCGCGGGAGGGATTGCAGAGAATCGCGGGAGGGGGGTCGCGGGGTGGGTTGCCGCAAATCGCCGCGAATTGCAGGAGGGGGGGTTGTGGGGGGGTGGATGCTGCGAATCGCGGGAGGGATTGCAGAGAATCGCGGGAGGGGGGTCGCGGGGTGGGTTGCCGCAAATCGCGGGAGGGGGGTTACGGGGGCGGGGGTTGCGGCGAATCATGGTAGGGGGGGTCGA
>NC_139220.1:279186898-279251898 GCF_055691185.1 Crinia signifera | reverse complement strand
AGGAGTCTCAGCGGTGAAATAATTTAACGCTGGTTCCGACATATGTTTCAAGCCTATCGTCTCGTCATCAGGGACAAACACATAGTGAACAGCATCACATCTATATACAAAAGTCAACCCCAAAGTCCAACCCTCATTGGGTTAATGATGCCCACACATGGTGTGATGTGCGCTACAGATGAAGCCAGCGCGCCATAATTATCTATCCGGCCAGCACGCCAGAGCAATGCGTCTCTGCATGCCGTTTGGCGAGACGGGAACACGCAAGCATCTCATATGCTCGAGCCTCCATTGCCACGAATGGAGCGAGCGCGCCTCTCACTCAATGTGTGATATTTGGACTGTACACACTGTGCGATTTGAACCAGATTTTGACTACACTAAAATAGTATGTAGTGCAATAACACGCTATTTACAGTAGTACAAAAATAACTGCCTGCACATAATATTTTGCCTTGCAATATGGACTACATGGGAGCGCACATCACATCACAAAGGCAAATAAACACGGTGCGATTTGAACAAGACGCGATGCGATTTAAACTAAAAAAGTAAAAAGACAATCATAAGTCCATGAACACCTGTGGATACACACCTGAGAGATTCACCTCGCTACAGAACACTGTGATCCTGTGTGTTGTGTGTGAGCCCCACTGGACCCAGGATCCTGTGTGCACCACACACCTTGCATCCAGAGTCATAATAGTATAAGGTATGAGTAATGCTATATTTTCTCATTTCCTTATTTTTGCAATTTTCACCATGCCATTGTTACCTACTAAACAGAGATCATGGAACCAAAAAAACGACATTTAGTCAAATGTATTTGAGGAATTCTTTAGATAATGAACTCCATTGTGCTTTCTAGCTTATGTACCTGTTATCCTCTCTCTGTCCACTAGAGGGTACTGCACAATCAACCATTAATTTTATATACAACGATTGCTTTAGTTTTTAACTGCGGTTCTCAAACTGTGGGTCCCCACCTTCTCAGCATGGGGTCGCGACTCCACGTTGCTGACCATCAGGCTGATGACTTTTGTAATCTCAGTCAGTGATTCAAGGAGTCTGAAAAATCTGTTGAATTGTCTGTTATTTTAGACTCCTCCCATCAGTTTGTGCCCCCACAATGCTGCCATGTATGTGCTGTCTGCTGACTACACATGTGATGTGATGACCTTCTGCAGTAACTTGCTGGGGTCCTGTCATTATTTTTATTGTCTGATGGGTTCCCAGAGCAAAATAGTTTGAGGACCGCTGGTTTATAACATTTGTATACGATTACAAGAATATGTTTTACTGCTAAATATTGTTTTTATATATATATATATATATATATATATATATATATATATATATATATATATATATATATATATATATGTCAAATGTCACACTGCCATCTGTTGGCAGCAAGTGAAACTGCATCTCTCTCTCACACATAAGCTACGCATGAGCAGGCCTACTATCAATATGATGTGATATAACAATTCCACTACAAACCTCTTATAGGAGGAGGCAGAGGTGCAAAAGGCATAGTACCATGAATAACTTGAATATTGTCAACGATTCCTCTATATCACTCAAGCAAATGATAATGGGAGGAGGGGGTGGTGTGTTCAATTCAGTCCTTCTTTTTTTTGCTTCCCGAAAAAAAAAATGACTTTACTTTTCATTCGCGGCTGGCTTTTAGTCATGTTTGCCAATGCAGTTTTACTGTTTTAAAAGTCAAAACTGCAATGACTAAACATGATTAAAACCCAGTCAAAAATGGCCACAATTTTGACAAATGCCCGTGGATCGGTGAGTAACATGACGATTCACCTATTTTTCGACGTGTCTGATTTTTCGACAGTTGAAAAGTCTGCACTTTAATTGAATAATCTAAATTCATCATAATTGAAAGCCCCACATAGGGCATACATACGGAATGGTATTATCAGGAATATCAGTGACGTCATCCCGTCCCTGCTCCGTACATGCAGTTGTTGGCGCTATAGTAAAAATAGAGCTGTAAGTACAGACGACGGAGGACATTGTTAAATACCCACAGGAGCATGCATCATTAACCATAATGAGCATACACACTAGACAAGGGGCTTCATTCAGATCCGAGGGTACAGCTGCGTGTTTGCAGGCCGGGCGATTATGGATAGACCGCGTATGGCCCGTAGTACGCATGCACGAGGCCGTCTTGCGATAAAATCCTGCTAGTTTCTTTTCTGCTGAGCGTAAGCAAGTTGATAGACACCAAACTGGTAGTTGGGGGTGGTAACTGTCCATTTTCTGTCAGGGAATATGCAGGCGTGCCTAGGCAATTCAGGGGAAGGCGTATGATGTCCGCTGTGACCCTAATCAGCCTGTTTCTATCACAGCCACAGCACACAGTGGATTTGCAGTAAGTCACTGATCCAGGTAATGTTTGCAAGATGTGATAAGCTAAGCCTCCAGGAGGCGGTATTTCACTCCAGTGGGGTGGCATCTCTTATATATTTGGCTACATCTGTCACTCAAAGTGTGTGAGTGTGTCTGTGTCTGACTCACATGACAGAGAACCAGCCCAGTGAGCCCACAGGGCCAGACACCCTCTGCCTCCCCATGTTGCCCAGCTACTCCACAGCCACCAGGTGAGCGGTCCCCCCTCCCGCGACCCCCCCTTGACCTCCCACTATTTGCGGCAATCCCCGCCCCCGCGCCCCCTCCCGCGATTCGCGGCAACCCCCACGCCCCCTCCCGCAATTCGCGGCACACCCCCCCCCCCCACCTCCGCGACCCCCCCTCCCGCAATTCGCTGCACCCCCCCGCGACCAGTGTTCCCTCTAAGCTGTGCGCGCGCACACAACTCGACGACATTACAACAAAGCACACAAAGCAGCAGTGGTCCCTTTTTGCAGTTGTACTCAATAAATGTGTGTTTCACCCATTAACTACATTGTGTGCTATGTTTTAAATGTTTAATATCATTTTGAAGCAAAGTTAACACAAATGCTGAACGTCATTTTCCAGTTATATATAAGTGACGCACAAAAATTAAAATTTCCTTCCAAAGTTGCAGAGCAGCACACAGCCTTCGTAAAATTAGAGGGAACATTGCCCGCGACCCCCCCTCCCGTGATTCATGGCAACCATTCTCATGTGTCGACATGGACACCAATGAAGTGCCGCACTTATGTCAACATTTACATGTGTTGACCTTTCTGTGTTGATTTTTTCTTGTGGCAATTTTTTTCCAGTGGCAACTTTGTGCATGTTAACCTAGACATCATCAACCAAGACATTGTATAATATACAACACCTGTTGTGTTTTACTGTAGGTGTTTTAAGTCAGATCTTTTACTGCCACTATTACTGTTTATGTAAATGCATTCTGTATGACAGCAACATCCTACCATCCTGCTACAAGAATATATAACCAACTAGGTGATTCATTGTGCCCCGTGCCCCCCCCTTCCCACGATTCACGGCCCCGCGCCCCCCCCCCCCCCCCCGCAATTTGCAACCCTCGCCCGAGCGATTCACTCCACCCTCCCGCACTTTGCGGACCCCCTCCCGAGATTCGCGGACACCTGCTCCCCCTCCCGCAATTCTGACCCCCTCCCTCCCTTGATTCACGGCACCCCCCGCGCCCCTCCCGTAATTCACGGCACCCCTGCGCCCCAGGCGGGAGGGGTGCCCCGGCGCTCACCCGCCCGGAGGTGGTGGTGCGATGGGTCCGCTATGTGGAGCGGGATCGCCCGCCCGCCATGGGGGGGGAGGGGGCGATACTGCCAGTGCACTGCCCGGGGGGTTCCGCTACGTGGCCGTCTAGCTGCTTGGAGAGGGGGGTGCGAAGTGGCCGCATGAACGGCCGCCGGGGCACTGCCCGGAGCGGGGGGTGGGGGTCCGCTATGTGGCCACTGGCCACCTAGCTGCTGGGGGGGTGCGTGGTGTGGCTGCCCGCCCGCCGGCAGGGGGGGTGTTGGTACGATACTGCTGGGGGGAGGGAGGGGGACTGGACTGCGATGCTGCGGATCACTCACCAAACGGTAACACCTGTGAGTGCGTTCCTTCCTCCGGCTCTCCTCCTGCTGCTGCTGGCCTGCAGCTCACTACCGCCCTCCAGTGGCTGGCCCTGCCTGCGCCCCTCTTTAGTCCCCCGTATGCCCACACACCCTTATCACCACCCAGCTTCCTGCTCTCCTGAACCGTAACTTCCACCACTGGGGAGTCGCTGATGCTGTGTTGCCCACATACCCCTATCATGCCTCATAGCCCAGCCTCCTGCTCTCATGCACCCTAACTCCCACCCAGTAGGAGGAGACACTGACTCAGGGCCACCATCCTGTACTGCCACGCTGGACCCTCACCCACTGGCAGAAGCTGCACAGTGTCTCCCACCCTCCTCTTTAGTCCCCCTTATGCCCACACACCCCTATCACTACCCAGCCTCCTGTTTTCCTGTGTCATGACCTCCGCCAGTGAGGAGCCGCTGACTCAAATACACCCTACTATACTATTGCACACACACACACACACACCTAAACAACACGCGCACACACCCACAAATGTCACTGTACCATCCACACTATCAATGTACATCTTACTCTGTAACCGCTTTTTAATAAAACAAAACAATACACACCCCTTCCAAATCATATGATCTCTATTTAACACATTTCACCTATAACTCAAGTTGCAATACAGGGCATCTTTCATACAATTCTAACCATATTTCTAACAATACAAACGTTCACAAATTAAGGGGGCGCAACCCCTTACGCCGGTGTGAAGAGCGCCCGTAGGGCGCGATGAATCACCTAGTATACATAATAGCAGGGTCAAAAAAATTTGGCCCAGCGATCAGGTCTAAAATTAGGCCCAATATTGTTTAAAATAGTGTGTATGGGGCTATAATTAAAGCACTGTTAGGGATGTAGGGAAAAGAAGTAATAGAACACGAGGACATGCATTGAAACTGGAGGGAGGTAGGTTCAGGGGAAATGTTAGAAAGAATTACTTCACAGAAAGGGTAGTGGATAAGACAGTAGAACAATTTAAACATGCTTGGGATAGGCATATGAATATCCTTACAAAGAAATAAGGATTAAAAATGGTTGAGTTTACCTGAAGGGTAAAAAAAGGGGCAGACTAGATGGGCCAACTGGTTCTTATCTGCTGTCAAATTCTATGTTTCTATGTGCATTAAATATCAATGTCAACAATGTCATGTTTAGCTATAGGATTAATATTATTATTTCATGAATGTTAGCAAACCTCCCAACTGTCCCGATTTCCATGGGACAGTTCAGTTTTTTTGAGACTGTCCTGTGTCCTGCCTGGGGCCGGCAGTGTCCCGCAGTGGGGGGGCAGTTGGGAGACCCCTTGCTTGCCACTGCCATGCTGAGCAAAGCAGCGGGGAATAGACGCTGTGTAAATGCAGCACTTGCCATGCCCCCAAAGTGATGGAAACCAGGGGCATGGCAAGCGCAAGTGAGGAGAGACTGAGCGGAGCAGATACACAGCAGAGCCCTCACTATCTGCCCCACTGGAAATAACCGCTAAAATTCAGGCACTGACTGACAGCCGTTAACAGCCGCGGCTAACTATAGTCTGCAAAAGGGAGCCGTCTCTGCAGATTTGCAGCGTACAGAAAAGACGCCCCTGGAGACATCATCCATGCTGGTGGAGACAACTGCCGCTGCAGCCCACATCATCGCTGGGATAGCTGTTCGTCTGCTGGTAATACCAGCAGATGAGCGGCTTTGTGGATGACTTTGCATAGCGCTGCGCTATGCAAAGCTGCCAGCCCCCCGCTGACAGTGCCGGGCAGGGGGAAAGCCGCTCAGTGTATATGCACTAAGCAGCTTTCCCCCCAGCGATGACAGTGATCATCACTGTCCAAACTCGCCCAATGTGTATGGACCTTAAGTTTGGTGGTGGTATCATCTGTGTGGGGGCGCCAACAAAAATCTTGCCTAGGGCATCAAATTGGATAAGGCCGGCTCTGTTCACGTGGACCATAAAGCATGAAAAGTGCAAAGAACGAACAAAACAAAAAAACTGCTTGTGTTGACCTTTTTCTTGTGTCATCCCCAGTGCCTGTCAATCAATAGTGGTCGACCTATTTAATTTTGACCTAGACACTGTCAACCTATCAACTGGAAGCAAAATGTTGACCCATTGACATGTTGACCTTTTGCTTGTGTTTACATTTTGCCAGTGTCGACCTAGTGCCTGTCGACCAACCGAAAGCAATGTCCTAGCAAATTCAGATTATCTGACAGTGACGTACCTATAAAGTGTATTTATTTATTTACAATTTCTTAAAGAGCGCAGCATATTCTGTTGCACTTTACTATAGGAAACAGTGATAAAACAAACTGGGTAGTAACAAACCAACATAGAGGTAGGAGGGCCCTGCTCATGGACCCAAGAGAGATTTCCCAGAGTCCTTGAGGTCCCCACACACACACAGCTCCACAATCCATGTTCCCTTTCCTGGAAAACACTGGACCGTTGCATGATTCCAAATAACCTAGCTGGTGCACAGGTGTATTCATTACTAGCTGACCCATTTTAAATGTTTCACAGTTGGGATGGATGGGGCAGTGGTTCCAGGCAACCAGAAAATGGAAAAATACTGGGGCTTTTACGAGGATGATAGGACTTCATGGATATGCAGGTGCCAATCCTTGGTTGGGTACAAATTGTCATGTTCGACGTGTTCGGCATGTAAACAGTGATGTTGTCAAGTTGCATCTTTCGAGTCCTAGCAGTCATGTGAACATCACTACTGGGTCAGACCTCTAATCCACCAGCGTCCGGAGTTCATAGTATTGTACAGAGTGGCGTGGGTCGCAATTACATCATTCACAGCGAATCACGCCAACAAGACCCCTGGACCGCCCAAGTGTGCTGATCTGGAAGACTGGTTTACTCTTTATTGGATTGGACCCTGTAATACTGGAGTCTCCAGAACATTTCAGGAGGGTGGGCAAGTATTTTTGCATTAGAAAATCTGCATCATTCTAGTGAAGTGGTTAATGAGGATGTAAACATCCCTGAAATATTTGGCAAGAAGGGCTGAGAACATACATCCTCTGTATTATTATACTCGCCACGCTGTCACGAACATTTACTGTACTATGTTTTACTCTATTGGCTGCAGAGCTGCGTTCGTTGAAGGAGGAAGCACTGAGTTACTTCCGGACTTTGCAAATACATATCCGAAAATGTTTGTAAAATCTGAAGGCTCACTGAGGTCAGCGGCAGTTAGCATTCAAGACATTTTTAATTGTTCATGTATTGCAACTTTATTACTTTTTTTCATCATTGGCCAATTTCGAAGTTCATTAACAGGAAACCAGTGTTTTTGGGTGGTAACTGCCTGTTTTCTGGGAGTGTGCAGCAACTGTATTTGCAGCTATTCACCGATCAAGCTAATTTTCAGAATGGCTGGGAGCGTCCAAGAAATCGGGTCCCCCTCCTGGCCACCAGGAAAGGGGCAAGCCTCCCAGAATGTGGGCAGTCTCCCGCAAACTCCCTCGGCAGGGGGGTCCGTTGGAGTGGGGGGAGTGACCACAAGGATGCGATCGTGCTGAACCCCGCCACGCCTCACTGGACTGGCTGCCCTCTCCCGGATTATTTATAATGGTATGAATGAGGTAGATGCTAAATATAAATAGTTAAAGAGAAAATTGCTTTCAAATTAAATGTGAGTGATTCATAAATTCACCTTCCCCATCAGTGACACATTCATGCCGAGAGATCCATTGCCTGATGAGGGAAGAGACTGAGGATGAATATGGGGTATAAGCTGTCTCCATATCAAAATGACATTGAACTTTGAAAAATACCTTAGTTACAGAGGATGGAAGAGGGTTCTGCCAAATCCGTGCACTACTAGCTGCCGCTGCAATAAAAGTATGAGACAACATGTATTTCTGATGTTAGAGATGGGTAAAGATGGAGGAGAGTGAGTCCCACAGTAGGAGCAAATTTAGCCCCCCATACATTTTGTGTATAGGGTGAAAACCTCACTCCAAAATGGGTGACACAAGGGACAAGACCAGTTCATACTTGCTTACATGAGGTAGAAACTGTTCTGTTCCTGGACTTCCCTGGTAATGTGATTGCCATCACCTGTGGTGAAACACCTTTCTTATCAATTACCTAGCTCCCCACAGGTGATGACAATCCTACATTACCAGGGAAGTCCAGGAGCAGAGCATTTTCTCCCTCATGTAGAGGATCAGGTAGGCAAGTGTGGATCAGGTATATAAGGAATCTGACCTACTTCACCGCATTCCCTCCTTCAATGTTTACACCTGGCCACATGGTATGGAGACAGTCGGGTATTAGATATAATTTCTACAAGACTTATGCATCTCGGAATGATTCAAAGTGCCTGAATATATGATAGGACATAGCATACATGCCCCCATAGCCTTACACAGACATTTAGTAGCATTCTATACTGCTGGCCATGACCAGAGCTGCCTAGTTCCCCCAGAAGCAGTAGAGACCACCCCTGTATTTACCTCGGCATAACAGAAGGGTATTGGCAGAGGTCCAGCCCCTATTCTGACTAGCTGGAGAGGTAGTGGGTAACAGGTTACCAACTCGTGTGGGGGGCGCAATGGATATGAGGTGCTTAGTCAAGCTGCAGTGTGGATAGGGGGTAGTCAGCCTCCTTCTGGGTACAAGAAAAACACAAGGGGGTACACTGCGCTAACAATAAAATAGATGGAAATGTGTGCCAATGGAGTGGAAATGTAGCAAATTTTTAATTATAAAAACCATGAAGCATTGCATGACATGATAAAAGTGAAAAATAAAATGAGAGCAATAAAAAGAGGGGTATTGAAAAAATAGTCCAGTTCATACAGTACCGTATTTAATGTAACCACTGGTGGGTGTATCCATTCCTATAATGTCTCCTGGTAAATAACTGGGTAAAAGAGATGTCCAGTGTGTCCAGAGTTGCCCGCGGTAGGTATTTGTTAGTGGAGTGTTGCTCCCCCACTCAGAGTGGATAGCCTCCATTTGGTTAAAGTCCTGGATGGGCCCTTGGTGGGGATCACAACTGGTGTCCGTGATAGTAGATGGAGAAATGTGGAGGAGACTGGTCTGGATAAGTATAGTGGAGGGTGACAAGGTCCAGAACTGGATTAATCACTCCCTCTGGGTCCACCAATGCGTTTCGCCAAGTATTGGCTTTATCATCATTTTTATAATAAAAAATTAGCTACATTTCCACTCCATTGGCACACATTTCCATCTATTTTATTGTTAGTGCAGTGTACCCCCTTGTGTTTTTCCTATTCTGACTAGATCACTTAGAAAAGGAGCACGGAACACTCGGTGTGTATGCCCAGCAGCTATGCCGGTCCTGCGCGTCGGAATTGCACACAAGGAAAGCCAGTGCTTGCACTGGCTTTCCCCAGATCGCGGGGCTTTACCTATGATAAAAATAGGCAAAGCCCACTCCGCACAAAGCATTGCGGTGTGCTGAGCGTTCGTGCTGCAGCATGTCGCTCAGCCAAAAGCCGGGTCGCCACATGTCTCCAATCCATTAGTGTCATGTGCCAGCATATACAACAAATGATTGGGCCGTGTGAAAATATTTTTTATACTGGTTTGTTTTTTTTGTGTTGAAATCCTTTAAATGGAAGTACATTACTGAACTGAGGAGAAAACAATACACCAAATGTCGAAATTTGTATTATTATTATTATTATTATTATTATTATTAGCTACACACACACAAACCGCACAGACCCAGCTCATTCAAGTACAGTATGAAAACACATGTGGCCATAACTAAATAAATGAGCAGTCAGACTGTCTCAGCACAATGGCACCTCAGTGTGCTGTAATAGAGGGTCATACGTGACCTTATCATACATGCACCAAGAGGGCACACAGTGTACAGCTTTCCTCTGCACAATGAATAACTTGTCCTAGATCCATCACACATCTCCTTTTATTTAACCAAATATCATAAATAATTAACAAAAATAGAACATTCTTACAGGAAGAGTTCAGTTAAATAACTACAGTATGTAATTGAAGATGGAGGGGACGATTCAGCCTGTGCAACTCGTGAATTACAATTAGATTGTAAGCTCTTTAGAGCAGAGAGCCCTGGAGCATTACTTTTTAATGTGCACAGTATCATAGAGAGAAATCCACCTTATTATGGTTGTCAGACGGGTGACTGCTTTCTGATTCTGTCAGTGAGAGAAGCTGTTTATCCTAATAGGTCTAGTGCTGATCTGCCCTGCGGGGAAAGCTGACAGGTTCCCGCCGTAGGGCAATGTGCGTTGCTGGGATGAGCACAGTAACTGGTCATTGTCACCAGCCGCTATATCTGTGCGCCTGGGGGCAGAAAATGATTACCCCTGTCCTAATTCTCTCTCCTTTCCCTCCCGCCCTTAGCTGTGTCTCCAATAATTCCTATTCTCCTACTTATTCCTCCGCTCTACCAAACTTTTCTGTCTCCTCCTCACGCACCCCTTCATTGTTATCTGGCACAGCCAGCACTGTGGTGGGATGTTGCTCTGTGTGTGTGTGTGTGTGTGTGTGTGTGTGTGTGTGTGTGTGTGTGTGTGACTATGTCAGTCTCTGCAGGGGGAGGAAGGGGGGCATACTTCTTGTCCCCGTACAATAAGCTTTTTCCTCTCCCTGAAAACATTGCCAATCCTGGCAGACACAGTGATAACAAATATACTCTCTGCTAGGAGGAAACATGAACTAATCCTCTGACACGCTGTCAAGTCATCATCATAAATATGAAGTGGATTTCACAGAGGGACCAGAACACTGCATACGGCGATGTGGTTGTACCCACTACATTTATAGGTATATTTGTGTCTGCAGGAAGAGACTTGTTACACAATAATAAGCATGTAACACTACCAACCGATTACATAATACACACCGACGAGTGTACACAGCACAGTATATAGCAGCAGCACAACACAGGGTGACCTGCGCCAGCATAAGAGTGTATGACAGGCCTGGGTGGGCAACCAGTTACTCTCCAGATGTGCAACTACAACTTCCAGCATATACTGGGGAAGATGTATTAAGCCTGGTGAAGAGATAAACTGGAGATAAAGTGGAAGGAGATAACGCACCAGCCAATCAGATCCCAACTGTCATATTTCAAACACAGCTGATTGGCTGGTGCATTAACTCTTCCAAGTTATCTCCACTTTATCTCTTCTCCAGGCTTAATACATCTGCCCCACTGTCGGCTGCCCGCTATCTACAGGCCGAGCAGGTTTTGGCTTATAACACCTGGAGGGCCACAGCTTGGAATATGCCAGCTGTGTGCCTGTTTTAGAGAACTGGGCATGATTCTGCACAGTTAGCTGGCAGGCATTGCTGAGTAAAGATGGGGTAGTTGATGGACCTGGTTAGATGGAGATCGCACCTTTCATCGCCTCTCAGAGCATCAGGTCCTGGAAGACTCTGCTAGTGCCTGGAGTCTTTTCAGCCAATAATGTGTCTCCGTGGCAATATGATGCTGCTAGGACACACCAGGAGACTGTGCTGATTCATTTGATATATAACACATGTAACGATACATTGGTCCTCCTTGTATCCTTTACGGCCGCATTCCAATGAGTGTTGTCATTTCTGGCTGTACACCGGGTGGGACGACACGCCAAACGTCCTGCGGGAGCATGCAGTGGTGGATACGCAGTAGACAATGTTCCATATTGGATGACATATCACCTGGTGTGTACCCAGCTTGAGTCTCTGAATCTGTACACCAAGGACCTTATTCTGGTCCACATGCAACGCTGCAAATTTTGCAGCGTTGTGTGTGGATGTAACGCTGTCCGCAGGGCCGCCCGCCTCTCATCGCATACCACTATCCCCCACAGGCATGCGAATAGACGTTTAACATAAACATTCATTCGCAGCTTTGGGTGCGGGGATGAAACCATTCGATGGTCGCCAACCTCTATGGTGTCTTACATTTGCGAGTGCCCCGAGTGGGAAGCGGGCGGGCAGCTGACATCCGCAGACTTCAGCTGCCCGCCCCCCGCACCTGCGTCACCGGCCCATTACCTTGGGAACGTCCAGCGTTTCCATGGGAACACGCATGGGAGCGTGTAAATCAGAATTACCCCCAAAGTGCTACAATGTAGCAACCGCTGTGTATACAGACTCAGTCACACAATCTGTATGCATCATTCACACAATCTACAAGCGTATAATTAGTATACTATATAATAAGTATATTATTTATATATATTTAAATTAATCAGCGCAGTCTCCTGGTGTGAACAAGGTACAAATAAGACCCCTGTGTTAGCAGAGTTGCCGCAAACCTGGCAGGCCACTCCTAGCAGGCATCTCATGCTGCATGGTGAATTGAGGCTAGATGTATGAGGACACATCTGTAATATTATGTTGCATTGGGCAGGGATATGTGTAAATAATCAGGTAGGTTAGACGTTGCATTTACTCAGAAGCCTGCCAGAATTTATGTACAAGGCTTATTATTATTATTAGGTCCGGAAGCTTGCACTACATCTAAGCTTGCATTGCACAGCAGCCTCCTTGGCACATCAAAGGCAACTTATGAAATGCTGATACTGCTGCATTGTGTATGTACTAGACTCGGCATACATAAGTAATGGCACTCCTCTCAGATACAGGCGCTGGGAACGTATAACAGTCATGGCATTCATGTCAGGTACAGAATAATTGTCTCTCTTTAAAAAAGAAAAAAAAAATCAGTTTTATGCTAATGACTGTGTCTGTGATGGCAGCGGCAGCAGTGTGTGTGTGTATGTTGGGGAAGGGGGGGGGGTGATCATTTGGTTGTGGCAGTTTCCTGCGTGCTGGTGACGTTGGATTAGCTAGGTCCATTATCTGACAGATAGAGGATGGAAGAGACTGATACAATCCAACATCTGCACATACAAAGGAGATACTTCCGGCCAATCAGCATCTGCGGACACAAAGACCATGTATTGCTGATTGTCCTTTACATGCTCACAAAAACTGGTACATAGATACAGAATGCTGCTGGTCTAACCAGCTCAGAAAGTGATGCTCTTAAAGACACAGGGGATGATTTATTAAGCCAGGTGAAGTGATAAAGTGGCCGGTGATAAAGCACCAGCCAATCAGCTCCTAAAGGCTCCCATACATTAGGCTGACTTGTCTCAAGGATTTCCCCTGAGCTCCCATGACGAGATCACTAAGATTTGGCACATGATGTGCCATTTTTTAATATGTGATAAATCGCATGCAGTTTATCACATATGGTCCCGGGGAGCTGTAGGCTGGTTGCGTCAGTATTATAAAATCCTATTCAAAAGACTGGGCGGCCACTGATTGGCAGAGAGAACTCTGTCAGACAATCAGCGGGCCACATGTAATAAAGTCAGAGCAGAGAGGCTAGAGCAGGGGTGGCCAAACCTGTCCACAAGTTCTACCAACTGTTCATGTATATCATACCAACTGTTCATGTATATCAGGCCACCTGTGGATCTATAGTAGGAATGAATGCAGCCGGTTTGTAAATGTGACAGTTAGTAATGACGACAGCTGTGCACCAGCTTGTGATTTGGAAAATGTGGACCGTTGGTAGATCTTGAGGCCCAGTTTGGCCACTCCTGGGCTAGAGGAAGCACGGGATGTGAGCCATTACTTGTGGCCAGAGATCCATCTAAACTGGTAATCCTGACAAGTGTTGACCACTAAAGAAACTGTTACTAATAAGTCACAAGCTACAGCAAAATTTACCTAAGCGCTCAAAGGGCACTACTAATGTGAAGCAAATCTAAGTTGTTATATCTGCAAAATTGGCATGAGGCTATAACTACAATATGTTTCCCAAGGCCTTCTACAGACATCATTGTAGAAATTACTTCTCTCACCACTGAACCACAACTAGAAGATCTTTTATCAGCAGTTAACATTTGCCATATCACCCTCACTGGCAATAGGAAAGATCTAAGGGAAGTATTTGCCAATAAAAAAAGTTAGAAATGGCACCATGGAGTGTCACATAGGAGCAATGGAGGATTCCTGACAGACAGTCCACCTAGCGGGGCTCTAAAGAAGAAGTTATGGACAAGAGCTGGAGGCTTATCCAGATGCAGGGCTGACAACTGCATTTGAAGTGGACGATTTTCTCAATGTTTTGGCACAGAAAATGCTCACAGGTCCTTGTGAAAGCTCAACCTCCTGGCACAGCTCCCAGATCAGTCATTGTAAGGCTGCTGAATTATAAAAATCGAGTCAAGATATTGTTGCTAGCTAGAAGCAAAGGCACAATATTATATGACAAGCATAATACAATTAAAAAGTTTATATATTTGGACGTTTATTTAGTTGTTCAAAATAAAAGGTAGGCATTTGATGAGGCAAAAATAGGCCTAGAGAAGTAAATAGTGTTTATATTAGGTGACGAAAGCAGACAAGGTTCTTTTTCATGCCAGGGGATGTCCCTGACCACTGTGAACCATGGGCTAACCAAGAAGAAGACCAATCTTAATGGGATGGGTGCTCTTCTTTTTTTTATTCATGTGCTGCACTATTGCCTCTTACTACAGTTACTCACCCTGACAAGTTGGTGTTAAATTTCACCTACTAAGATATCCTTTAGACACAGAAATCTGATCAATTTACGCACCTCAATGTTTGACCATTTCCCCCCCCCCTCCCAGTCTCACCATCTTACAACTGATGTTGAGACAGTATGACTGATATGAGGCAGAGTCTAATGACCTTTAGAGAAGCAGCGGTCTACCTGCTGTGGTGGGAAATTAGAACCACCCTTGTTTGTATGTATAAATGCAACACGGATGGTGCAATGGTTAGTATTACTGAACTGAAGTAATGGGTTCAATTCCCACCATGGCACTAACTGTGTGGAGTTTGCATATTCTCCCTGTGCTTGCATGAGTTTTCTTCCAGGTATTCTGGTTTCCTCCCACAGTCCAAAAATATACTTGAAAGCTCATATTTACTTGGTTGATTAACTGCTCACTGAGTAAATGGTCAGAGCTAGCTGCAAAGACGTACAGGTGACCAGCCTGATGGTGATAGAGAAAAATACAGTGGTAATGCGCTCTGCTCCTATTCAAGGGTGTAGTATAAGTGCTGATTATATACCCAGAAAAAAAACGGGACAGGTTAAAACAGATGTTTGCATAGGCTGTGTGTTAATTTCAACTGGTAATGGTCACAATGTACCTGTGATGTATCTATATGAAAAAGTGCCTGCAGCACATCGGGGGTTTAATGTAATGGAATAAAGACTATGAGATGCTGCACTTGTTTCCAGGCTATTTATTCACCTCTGCTGTGAATATCAAAGTCCGGGGCAAGTGGATCGGGCTGGGGCCCGTACGGGGCAGTGGGGATTGGTGATCGGTGCAATGGGGATGGATGATTGGGGCAGTGGGCTAGGAGGTACAGTCACAGGTGCAGTCCGGTCTCTTAGGTGTCATGGGAGGCTGGTGTCCTGTCCTGCCCGTGATGCATGCTTAGCTGTCCTCCTGTATCCCTCGTCACTCTCCATCGGTGAACTTATGGTGTGTACACACGTTAGATGTGCCTTAAGATCCTATCCACGATCTGATCAGATAGGATCGTGGATAGGATCTTAAGGCACATCCGATTTGCATCCTATCTTGACTATATAGTGCAGATCAGCACTATATAGACAAGGCAGCCAAGACTTTCTGGCTTCCGATACGTGAACGCGCATCGGGGATCGGATCGGGATCGCAAGGGTTAAAACCCTTGCGATCTGCATCCGATGTTGATCCGATGCCGATCCGATGTTGACTATATCGTCAACATCGGAAAGGAAATCGGACCGTGTGTACACAGCATTAAAGCACTGTCTGCGCTTAAAGGTCCCCACGGAGCCTCTGGGTTTCAGTGCTGCCGTAAAGTGAACAGTCTCGCGAGATTCCGCTCGCTAACGGCCATAACTCCTGTGAGCAGGAGGAGACTTAGGTGCTCTGGGCAATGATGTTTGAATATGGTAGTATCCACCAACGCGTTTTGGCCCAGGGGCCTTCTTCTAGGGAGTATTTGAAATGCGGTTGTTGCATGGGTAACTGTGTTATATTATAGCACTTTCCTCCCTTGTTGAGGGAAGAAGAACCAGCACTCACAGGTATCAAGATGTAAAAGACGTATGTATCAGAAGCAGTGCATATCACAGCATACAGTGGCTGACCTAACAGCCATTTCAACTGGCAGACAGCCAGGGGTGCTCTGTGGACAACTGTCCCAGGCAGGGTTGCTCTGACAGAGGGTAGGGCCCGAGCAGCTCTATCCACACATGACCGCCAGTACCCCCCTTCACTACAGCCGCGCTGGTGGGTCATCTGGCCATTATTCCCGCTCTTCTCCCCTCAACAGCGGCCGTGGGTTGTCCGCAGCCTGCCGCACAAACACATCCCCCGTCCCTGCTGGAGCCTTCTCAATCATTCATTGGTGTCCTTGACACAGCGCTTGCTGCCCGCTGCCTGGGGACTTTAAGGTTAGTAGTGTGACGCGAGTGGTGGAGACGCCGGGCAGACTACCATGGTAACCAGTCGTGTCTGACAGGGGAATCAGCGGAAGAGAGTAGCGCCGGCGTCCCTGGGCTGCGGCGTCTCACGCGTTTGGTAGAGAGGATCTCACTGTAGGCATTTAAGGTAAGCGCCTGCACCATTATCTTGTTCTCTCACCTTGACAGGGGCATTTGAAGCCCTGAAATGTTGGTCCATGGGGACATGATCGTTTGATTTTTTGTCGTGTAACAATACACTGTTTTTGATGAAAAGAGTGCCACTGTTCATTCTAAACCTATCGATTTGACTGTATCAGGTGGCACCGACGCAGTTGCACCACAAGGAGAGGAGAGCCGGACTGTGATTTACACATATATTGAACCTGGCATCTAAGATTTTGGTACTTGTGGAGTATCACGGCTCCCATCGTATGGCATCGTATGCCATATGTAGTGGCATACGATGGCATACGATGCGATGCGATGTTTTACCGATTTTTGAGCATTTTTGCTCAAAAATCGTATGCCATCGCATGGCATCGTATGCCATATGTAGTGGCATACGATGTCATACGATGCGATACGATATTTTACCGATTATTGAGCCAAAATGGTCAAAATCGGTAAAACATCGCATAACATCGTATGCCATATGTAGTGGCATACGATGTCATACGATGCGATACGATGTTTTACCGATTTTTGAGCAAAAATGGTGAAAAATCTGTAAACTATCGTATGCCATCGATGCGATACGATGTTTTACCGATTTTTGAGCATTTTAGCTCAAAAATCGTATGCGATCGCATCGGATGCCATACGATGGCATCCGATGCGATGCGATGGCACCCGATTTTGCACTGAAATGCATCAGAATGCATTGAAATGTGTATTAAAGTAGTGAAATGCCCCCAAATGCCATTTTTCATAGTGCACCACCCCCACTATCAACGTCAACCCGAAGCGTGGCGAGCGCAGCGGTACGCGTCCTACGACCTTTTCATACCCCCACTATCCACGTCGGCGTGGAGTTGAGAATAGAATAGTGTGGCGAGCGCAGCGGATACCTGTAAAGCCCGCGAGGAGACGCGTATAGCTGTGAAGGTATCCGCGTCCCCTCGCGGGGCTCGCTGCGCTCGCCACGCTTCGGGCTCGGTGGCTCGCTGCGCTCGCCACACTATTCTATTCTCAACTCCACGCCGACGTGGATAGTGGGGGTATGAAAAGGTTGTAGGACGCGTACCGCCGCCCCTCGCGCTCGCCACGCTTCGGGTTCACGTTGATAGTGGGGGTGGTGCACTATGAAAAATGGCATTTGGGGGCATTTCACTACTTTAATACACATTTCAATGCATTCTGATGCATTTCAGTCCAAAATCGGGTGCCATCGCATGCCATCGTATGGCATCCAATGCGATCGCATACGATTTTTGAGCTAAAATGCTCAAAATCGGTAAAACATCGTATGCCACTACATATGGCATACGATGCCATTCGATGTTTTACCGATTTTTGACCATTTTTGCTAAAAAATCGGTAAAACATCGTATCGCATCGTATGACATCGTATGCCACTACATATGGCATACGATGTTATGCGATGGCATACGATTTTTGAGCAAAAATGGTCAAAAATCGGTAAAACTTTGCATCGTATGCCATCGTATGCCACATGCGATGCAATGCGATTTTTAGCATACGATCTGCATACGATGCAGGTCGTGGGAGCCGTGATACTCCACAAGTACCAAGATTTTTTTCTGGTTATTGCTGGATAATTATCTGACTTCCAGCTGTTAAAAAAGTGACAACACTAAAACCATCTTTATTAAGTTTTTACCCTGCGGTTGACGTAGTGGTATCGGCTCCCCTGATGAAGTCATTTGTGACGAAACGCGTCGGGTCTTTTGCCATCCTGAAATAATTAACACTGGAACCCATGCCTGATCTGTATATTTAATGTTTTAATACATTTTATATTAAACATCAATTGTGTAATTTCACGTGAAGGTGGTGGCGGTCATCTGGCGCGCTCTATATTTACATCTATCCATTTTCCCTTTCCTCCACTAACAGGGAGGAATTATAGAGTGCAGCTCCTACTTTTAGCGCAAATAAGGTTCTTTTCCATACATATATACACACACATTATATATATATATATATATATATATATATATATATATATATATATATATATATATATATAAAAATATATATATATATATATATATATATATATATATATATATATATATATATATACACACACACATATATATATATATATATATATATATATATATATACACACACACACACACACACACATCTGGTATTCAATATTTTACTTATACAGTGTCACTCTTTATTTATAATACCCCATTTGACATTTGCTTCTCTATAACCTATTTAAGAATAATTACAATCCCTATATTTCCTTGTTCTCAAGATTGTTTTCCGACTTTCATTATTGACTTAAGGCATAAACCCTGCAGTATATAGACATTTTTTTTTTCAGTAAAAGGAGTGGTGTTAAATTGTTAGGTGTGACCTTGTAAGGATGTTTAGAAATAACATAGTGGGATTTTTATTTTCTCCTTCCCACAAAGGAGCGATTTAGGGGCAATTTCTAAGTGATCTCATTAGATCAGTTACAAAATGCCCCTACATCGCTCCGTGTGTATGTGGCGATAGCGATACGCCTCTGTACATCCTGCACCAATTATAAATACGCTTTTGCACACTTGATGTACAATTTGGTCACTTGGTTGTTTAATAAATTATTTCCACATTGGGGGACAGATGTAATAGCCTCTGATTTTGGTGGCCGGGTGGGATGCCGGCCAAACTCAGACATTTTTATAAATGGGCAATCATTTACAAGGCCTGGTTCAGCCTAGTTCGGCTGGCATCCCTCATGGCTGCTGAACGCAGTGGATAATACATCTGGCCCTAGGTGTCTTTATATTAACATTTTATTTACAGAGGGCTTACAGATGCCAGCAGGCCTTTAACATCTGGGTATATTGACACTTGTGTTTGGCATGCTGGAACTGGCCTGCTGGGACCTGTTGGCTATCTGTAAAGAATAATATTGTTTAAAAACAATATTTTATTTTAGAACTGCACATTGGACAAAAAAATATAAATACATATACGAGGGGTGATTGATAAGTACCCCTGTTAGGCAAGATTTTTTTTTTCTGGGGGATTTTAACCTACTTTTCAACAAAGTCTCCTTTTAGCTTGATACACTTCGCCCAGCGGTATGCAGACTTATTCAAGCCCTCCAAAATATAGGATTTGACAAACTCCTCGTACGATGCAAATCTTTTTCCGTTGAGCCATTCTTTCATGTTTGGAAACAGGAAGAAGTCGCCATGGGCCAAATCTGGAGAATATGGCAGATGTGGCAGCAATTTGTAGCTTAATTCTACCAATTTTGCTGTGGCGACATGGGACAAGTGCCTGCGCATTGTCGTGTGGAACAGCACTTTTTCTTCGCCGTGGGGCCGTTTTCTCTTCAACGTATTGTCGAATCTGCCCAATAATTGAGCATAATACTGCCCTGTGATCGTTCTTTAATTTTCCAAATAGTTGATGATGATGCCTTTCCAATCCTAGAAAACGGTGGCCATGACCTTTCTGGCCGATAGAATCATCTTCGCCTTTTTTGGTGCACATTTGCCAGGTTAAGTCCACTATTTTGACTGTTCCTTTATTTCTTGTGTGTAGTGATGGATCCATGTTTCATCAACAGTTACGTAATGGTGCAGAAACTCCTTCGGATTGCACTTAACAGGTCCAAACACTGCTTTGAACTTGTCATTCGATTCTACTTGTTGTCCACAGTGAGCAAACTCAGCACCCATTGTGCTGATAAGCTTTGTCATTCCCAAATGTTCATGTAGGGTATTCTGCACACGTTCAAATGAGATGCATAGGATCTCAACAATCCTTCTGATCTTCACTCGCCGGTCTGCCAATATGATATTATGGATTTTGTTGACCACTTCATCCGTAGTCACCTCAATTGGATGACCTGGACGCTCTTCATCGAAGACGGATGTAAGACCATGCTTGAATTAATTGAACCAATATCTGATGGTTGTCATCAAAGGTGAAAGATCCCAATAAACTGCTTCCAACTTTTCTTTGATTTCCTCACATGTCTTCTCAACCAAAAAAAGTAATATAATCACTGATCGGTACTGCCCTTTCTCCATAGTTAGGAAAAGCTCTAACTTGCTCATTCCAATGGCTACCAAAAGAAAAGTACACAATGGGGGGTATTCAATACCGGGTCACGACTGTTGATCTGTCCCGACAGCCATGACCCTGGCCCATTTGCGTTTTGCCCGACCGCATATCGCTCCAATGTCCCACCAGCCAGTCATCGTAAAGGGGCCATATCCACGTAAACGGACGTGGATTGTCGAGATTCAGCCGTGATCGTGAAATTCCCGGCCGTAATCGACAAAACGTGCCCGCCAGCTTTTGAAGTCGGCCCTGTCAATCTTCCTCTTCAATGCTGTCGAAAAACACAGCATTAAAAAGGCGCCCGCCGCTATTTCCCCTGTTGTAAATATCGGCGGGGATTTAATACCCCCCAATGAATTTATCTGAAATTCTGATAGTCGTTGTTTGACAGATGACACTAAATAATGATATACAGGTTTGACGTCAGTGGTGCCACCTGTCTTCAAACACAGGTACTTCTCATTCACCCCTTATATAGAAAGTGTGTACATATAGCAATATAAATAGGCAGAGCCAGATTAAGGTCTAAATGGGCCTGGAGCTGAAAATTATCAAGGACCTATTATGCGCAATAATAGGGGTTGTGGCCAGAACCTAATAATGTGGGCGGCGTGACCAGTGTTCTGGTTGGGTGGTCTGCTCACGGGTGTGACTCTATTTGTGTAAATACTGTTAAAACCGATATAAATGTAACTAGAAGGACAACAAGTGAAGTGCACAGTTTACGTACTCTTTCCGTAACCTGCGTACCCTTTAAACCTAGCTATGTGCGAACAAAACGTAGCACAGCGCAGCAGACCTTTTCCGTGTATTGTACACGCTGGATCGACACCAGTAATTGAGTATCCCTTAGCAGTACTTAAACTGCGAATACCTTTTTAAGGACAATGTCCGTAATACACCTTATCGCTAGATGCGAATAATAGTCGAGACAAGGATATAACTCAAAGTGAGGAGATAGATTCTCCAAATAGTGTATTTTAGTCCCTAGCAGACAACAGGGGGTTACAGAAAGAAAGAACACAGTATAACACGTGATACAGTTACTTACCAATACTAAGTACACTTTAAACTAACAGGGGAACAGAAACAGATACAGAATATAATCAGCCACACTACACACACAGGAATACAAATGTTACCGTCATGGAATAGCGCAGCGCAGTCCGGTCAGAGCTCGCTATGTTCAAACTGAACTTAGCCCGGTCAGGATGTAGGGAGAGATGCAGTGCCAAAGTGACCGAGCCAGCTCAGTGATAGCTATATTTATAGGGTCCAAGAAGGGGGGTCAAAGGCTGTTACAATTGGTCAAGGGTTCAGATGTCCAGTCCTCAGTGATTGGAGCAAAGTATTACACTTGGTTTGGATTGGTGCAGGGGGAGTGTACTTCGGTGTCCTTTGTGTGTTGGCATCGTCGTCGGGGTCGTAAAAAGCAACAAGAACCGGTTATAACTTGATTCCTTTGTCTCACACAGTTCTAACAGAAATAGTACATGAGATATGGATTTTGTCCGTAATTATCGGACCTTATGATCTGCGAAGTTTTCGCTTCGACCGGAGTGCTGCGCATGAGAAACGGAACATAACGATACTAAACATTATACAGACATAATTGTGTATTGTTGGTTAAACTATGTGTTGTGCACTAAACCTTTAATTAACTATATTTTATTTGGTGTAAGTATGATATTATGAATTTATGTGTATTAGTATAGCTGCGCTTAATGATCCACTTTGTTACACAGACTCGGGTATTATACTTTATTTGCGCAACTCTGCGAACCAAAATGGCGGCCATACTATCCTAACATGGTGTGTGTGCAACTCGACTTTAACAATACTTTCAACTAATTATATATGCCTGGAAAAGGCAGGGGGCTGGCATAAGAAAAATGCAGGGAGATATATTGGCGGGTGCACTCCAAAGGTGCACCTGCAGGATGCCAATGTCCTAAGATACTTGTGGGGTGAGGCGGTACTCCAGTCATAAAAAAAATACTGAAAGCCGAAACTTGGTAGACAACATTTCTGCACCTTTTATGTGGTCACCTAAATTTACCACACCATATTCCCCTTATACAAATCATGCAACACAATAGTAACCCCCTTATACTGTACTTGCTTTATACATTATGCCACATGGACTGAGACAAAAATTCACACCGATTGAGTCAAAATTCACGTTATGCCACACAGATTAAGGCAAAATTCACATTTTGCCACATGGATTGAGCAAAAATACACACTATACCAGGCATGTCCAAACAGTGGCCCTCCAGCTGTTGTGAAACTACAGGACCCAGCATGCCTTGACATAGTTTTAGCATTCCCTAATAGCAAAACTGTGGCAATGCATGATGGGACTTGTAGTGTCACAACAGCTGGAGGGCCATAGTTCGGACATGCCTGCACTATACCAAACAGATTGAGCAATAATGCACAATACGCTTCAGAAATCGGGGTGTTGTGCGCCGAAGGCGCGCATTAAAAATTTACACCATAATGCCCATTACATGTTAAACCACACACCATAATCTCCATTACGTATTTTGCCAAACACCATAATGCCTATTAAAAATGATGCTGCATAAGTGTTGCTAACCTACATGTTCATTGCCAGGGGTTCCATGCTCATTGCCATGTGGGATTACATGCTCATTGCCAAGGGAGAATACATGCTTGCGGTAACTGGGGGACAGCCACTGTCCGGCAGAAATGACAGCCATTGACAGCCAGGCAGAGAGCAGGGGGCTTCTCGGCTGTATTCAGAGCACTGCATGTCCTGGCTATTTAAAATAATACCCCTTTCACACCAGAAAATGCAAGGATTTACCTGGGAATATGGTCCCAGGATAATGCAGGGACATCCCGGACTGGCCCCTTTTACACCAGCCTAGTCCCTGCACTTTGAATCATACTGGACACCGTCCAGAGGCCTGTCAGTACATGAGGCATTTGATAGGACAATAGACCCCGGGACGCACTTCCGGAGGCACGTCCGCCTTGAGCCCCAGGATTGGAGCATAACACCATTATACAGGTATATAAACCCCAGCAGACACCTTGTCAGGTTGGCCCTGAGGAAGCTGTATCTGCGAAGCGCGTGCCGGCTAGCGGTGCGCGGGCAGATGTAGGCAGTCTTTATTATTTTCCTTACCAATGTATTTTGATTCTGTACCCAGACAGTGAAAGTGACGCTAGAGCCTTTTTTAAGGCGCTCACGTTTGAGTATATTAGTCTAACTGGAGGCGGCTCCATTAGACTTGTGTTACTGGTCACCCCAGCAGTGCAGCCACGTTATCCCCACTATTGGGAATACACACTATCAGATCAAGGAGCGTCTCCACGCTCGATAGTGTACCCCAGTATTCTAAATCTACGGCTGTGGCACGTCCGTGGCAACCCCTATTATTGGGTAATTACACTATCAGACCACTGGGCAAAGCATATTAGTCCATTTGGAGGCGGCTCCATCGGACTCGCGTTATTGGTTACCCTAACAGTGCAGCCACGTAATCCCCACTATTGGGAATACACACTATCAGACCATGGAGCATCCCCACGCTCGATAGTGTACCCCTGTAGCTTAGGCAACCCGCCTCCTACAGATTTGGGGAATAAGCACTTGAACAGTACATATATCCAATAGGCGACCACTACGTTTAAAGGATCCTCCTTTATTGGAGTCACAAGTGCATTGACACACACACACTGTCTAATTATTGCAGTGTATGTTGATCCGGTATATACCTATACGCCTATACCCTACTTATGGGATTACCAACTGTACCCCTCTGATACATGAGCAAGCGTCCGGGAAAGCATTATTATAAAGAGGTTTCTGCATAAACCCGCTTTTCATATTAAGTATCCTGAACTGACAGAAGAGACTTTTTTCTGTACAGGTCAGGTACAACACACTGTTCTGTCTAACACATTGACCATTGAATAAAGTTTCTGCTACATCTGCCCGCCACCTAGTTTTTAAAATTGTGTGAACCCTACCTTTGTTTGTTGATATATGTTTGTACTTTTATCTCGCAGTTCTTAGATGAATTATTAATAAAAGTTAAGTTTTATTATCTTTTTGGTGCACCCATTAAGGACATTTCTTCTCTCTCCGTTTTGTAGTCCCTGCACTTTCTGGTGTGAGGGGCAGAGAAAACCACCCCTGCCCCCCTTTAAACAACCAGCTATATCTTCGGAACCAACTGACCCATTTACATGTAGGCTTCAAATGATTTTGGTCCCGTGAAACTGGGCCGTTTGGTTCCAGAGAAATCTGTCCTCAAACAACATAAACAGCCATGAAAGTACATTTCAGAAATGAATAAAAATTGGTTTACCCGCAATATCTCTAGAACCAATGAACCCATATGGACCAGGTATCAGATTGAAGGCCCAGCGATTTGGGTTAGACTGAGATCAACTTCGAGCTTCTGTGATGCCAGAGGGGGAACTGGCAGCCGTTGGAACCGGGTGGAGGTCGGAATTAGCGGGTCCCATGTTATCCTAAGGGGAAAACGTTCCAGGTTTGCCTTGCGGTATCTCTGGTTCACGGGGGGCTAACGACGCGGGGCTAGGCTCGTTGGAAAGCCCTGGCCCTCAGCTACAAAATGTGCCTATTTGGAGAGTGGGCCTGGAGCTTTAGCTCCATCAGGCCCATTGTTAATCAGGCCCTGTAAATAGGTACTTACAGAGAAATAACACGGTATAACAATATATGTAAATATAGAGTGAGGGAGTCACACACATCCCAGTGCAACATGTATAAATGCACAACAGTACATGAACGATATGTTCTGTGAAAGGAGATTATCTCAGAATGGAGGGCAAACTAAGGAAAGTAACTCTAAATGGTATCACGATGTTAAGGCTACAGCTTTGTGAAATATTTTTTTCTGAGATATTGGTAATAAATGTGTGTGTGTATATATATATATATATATATATATATATATATATATATATATCTATCTCTTATATATTTGGCTACATCTGTCACTCAAAGTGTGTCTGGAGCTGTAACGCTGGGTTGTGGACTTCCATCTTAATTTATGATTGTCATCACCTGTTTTAAACAGGGTAATTGATAAGAAAGGTGTTTAAGCACAGGTGATGGTAATCCATAAATTAAGAAGAAAGTCCAGAAACAGAGCAATGTGTCCCTCCTGGAGAGGGTCATGTTGGGAGGTATGCACCTCCCTCCCTCCCTCCCTCCCCCCCCCCCCATTCACGGCATCCCCACGATTAAATGGCACATGCAAAACACTGACATGGCTATGGTCGACAATGAAAAAGGTTGACAAGATTTATTTTTCACTTTTTCAATGTTTTCATATTCATTCTCATGTGTCGACATGGACACCACTGAAGTGCCACACTTATGTCAACATTTACATGTGTTGACCTTTCTGTGTTGATTTTTCTTGTGGTGATTCGCGGCACCCCCCCCCCCCCCCCGCGATTTGCAGCACACCCCCTGCAATTCGCGGCACCCCCGGTGACTCCCGCGATTCGCGGCCCCACCCCGTGACACACACCCCCCCTCCTGCGATTCGCGGCACCCCGCGACCCCCCCTCCCACGATTCGCGCCAACTCCCCGGGCCCCCCCCTCCTGCGGTTCACGGTGCCCCCCACGACCCCCCCTACTGCGATTCCCCACCCCTGACCCCCCCTCCTGTCATTGCGGCAACTCCCCGCGACCCACCCTTCTGCGATTCACTGCAACCCCCTGCGCCCCCCCCCTCCCACAATTCGCGGCACCCACACCCCCCCCCTCCCGCAATTCACGGCATCCACCCACGACCCCTCCTCCCGTGATTCACGGACACCCCTCACCTCCTCCCTCCCCCCCCCACCCCCGATTCACGGCAACCCCAGGATTAAATGGCACATGCAAAACACTGGCACGGCTATTGTCGACAATGAAAAAGGTTGACATGAGTTTTGGAAGATTTATTTTTCTTTTTTTGAATGTTATCATATTCATTCTCATGTGTGGACATGGACACCGATGAAGTGCCACACTTATGTCAACATTTACATGTGTTGAACTTTCTGTGTTGATTTTTTCTTGTGGCAATTCGCGGCACCCCCCGCGACCCCCCTCCCGTGATTTGCAGCACACCCCCCGCAATTCGCGGCACCCCCGGTGACTCCCGCGATTCGCGGCCCCACCCCGTGACACACACCCCTCCTGCGATTCGCGGGACCCCGCGACCCCCTCCCACGATTCGCGCCAACCCCCGGGCCCCCTCTCCCGCGGTTCACGGTGCCCCCCACGACCCCCCCTACCGCGATTCCCCACCCCTGACCCCCCCCTCCTGTCATTGCGGCAACCCCCCACCCCCGCGACCCACCCTCCCGCGATTCCCCACCCCTGACCCCCCCCTCCTGTCATTGCGGCAACCCCCCGCCCCCGCGACCCACCCTCCTGCGATTCACTGCAACCCCCTGCGCCCCCCCCCCTCCCACAATTCGCGGCACCCACACCCCCCCCCTCCCGCAATTCACGGCATCCACCCACGACCCCTCCTCCCGTGATTCGCGGACACCCCTCACCTCCTCCCTCCCCCCCCCACCCCTGATTCACGGCAACCCCAGGATTAAATGGCACATGCAAAACACTGGCACGGCTATGGTCGACAATGAAATAGGTTGACATGAGTTTTTGAAGATTTATTTTTCTTTTTTTAAATGTTTTCATATTCATTCTCATGTGTCGACATGGACACCGATGAAGTGCCACACTTATGTCAACATTTACATGTGTTGAACTTTCTGTGTTGATTTTTTCTTGTGGCGATTCGCGGCACCCCCCGCGACCCCCCTCCCGCGATTTGCAGCACACCCCCCGCAATTCGCGGCACCCCCGGTGACTCCCGCGATTCACGGCCCCACCCCGTGACACACCCCCCTCCTGAGATTCGTGGCACCCCGCGACCCCCTCCCACGATTCGCGCCAACCCCCCGGGCCCCCTCTCCCGCGGTTCACGGTGCCCCCCACGACCCCCCCTACCGCGATTCCCCACCCCTGACCCCCCCACCTGTCATTGCGGCAACCCCCCGCCCCACCCTCCCGCGATTCACTGCAACCCCCAGCGACCCACCCCTCCCACAATTCACGGCACCCCCCCCCCCCCGTGACCCCCCCCCTCCCGCAATTCACGGCATCCACCCACGACCCTTCCTCCCGATTCGCGGACACCCCTCACCTCCTCCCTCCACCCCACCCCCGCGCGTGATTCACGGCAACCCCAGGATTAAATGGCACATGCAAAACACTGGCACGGCTATGGTCGACAATGAAAAGGTTGACATGAGTTTTTGAAGATTTATTTTTCTTTTTTTAAATGTTTTCATATTCATTCTCATGTGTCGACATGGACACCGATGAAGTGCCACACTTATGTCAACATTTACATGTGTTGAACTTTCTGTGTTGATTTTTTCTTGTAGCAAGTGACAACTATGAACTATGTGCACGTCAACCTACACATCATCAACCAATTCTTTGTATAATATATAACACCTGTTCTGTTTTACTGTAGGTGTTTTAAGTCAGACCTTTTACTGCTACTATTACTGTTTATGTAAATGCATTCTGAATGACAGCAACATCCTACCATCCTTCTACAAGAATATATAACCAACTAGGTGATTCATCGCGCCCCGTGCCCCCCCCCTCCCGCAATTCACGGACCCCCCGCGCACCCCCCTCCCGCGATTCGCAACCCCCCCTTGCGCAATTCACGCCCCCTCCCACGCTTTGCGGACCCCCGCCCTCTCCCGCGATTCGCCGACACCTGCGCCCCCCCCTCCCTTGATTCACGGCACCCCCGCACCCCTCCCGCAATTCACGGCACCCCTAAGCCCCTCTTTAGTCCCCCTTATACTCACACACCCCTATCACTACCCAGCTTCCTGCTCTCCTGAACCGTAACTTCCACCACTGGGGAGTTTGCTGACGCTGTTTTGCCCACATGCCCCTATCATGCCTCATAGCCCAGCCTCCTGCTCTCATGCACCCGAACTCCCACCCAGTAGGAGGAGACACTGACTAAGGGCCACCATCCTGTACTGCCGCGCTGGACCCTCACCCACTGGCAGAACCTGCACAGTATCTTCCACCCTCCTCTTTAGTCCCCCTTATGCCCACACACCCCTATCACTACCCAGCCTCCTGTTTTCCTGTGTCGTGACCTCCGCCAGTGGGGAGCCGCTGACTCAGAAACACCCTACTATACTATTGCACACACACACCTAAACAACATGCACACACAGCCCCCCCCCCCACACCCACAAATGTCACTGTACCATCCACACTATCAATGTACATCTTACTCTGTAACCGCTTTTTAATTAAACAAAACAATACACACCCCCTTCCACATCATATGCTCTATATTTAACACATTTCACCTATAACTCAAGTTGCAATACAGGCCATCTTTCATACAATTCTAACCATCTTTCTCATATGCAAATGTTCACAAATTAAGGGGGCGCAGCCCCTTACGACGGTGTGAAGAGCGCCCGTAGGGCGCGATGAATCACCTAGTCTTATATATTTGGCTACATCTGTCACTCAAAGTGTGTCTGGAGCTGGAACGATGGGTTGTGGACTTCCATCTTAATTTATGATTGTCATCATCTGTTTTAAACAGGGTAATTGATAAGAAAGGTGTTTAAGCACAGGTGATGGTAATCCATAAATTAAGAAGAAAGTCCAGAAACCGAGCAATGTGTCCCTCCTGGAGAGGGTCATGTTGGGTATGCACCTCACTCCCTCCTCCCCCCCCATTCACGGCATCCCCACGATTAAATGGCACATGCAAAACACTGACATGGCTATAGTCGACAATGAAAAAGGTTGAAAAGATTTATTTTTCACTTTTTCAATGTTTTCATATTCATTCTCATGTGTCGACATGGACACCAATGAAGTGCCACACTTATGTCAACATTTACATGTGTTGACCTTTCTGTGTTGATTTTTTCTTGTGGCGATTCGCGGCACCCCCCCGCGACCCCCCTCCCGCGATTTGCAGCACACCCTCCGCAATTCGCGGCACCCCCGGTGACTCCCGCGATTCGCGGCCCCACCCCGTGACACACCCCCCCCTCCTGCGATTCGCGGCACCCCGCGACCCCCCCTCCCACGATTTGCGCCAACCCCCCGGGCCCCCCCTCCTGCGGTTCACGGTGCCTCCCACGACCCCCCCTACCGCGATTCCCCACCCCTAACCCCCCCTCCTGTCATTGCGGCAACCCCACCTCCCCGCCACCCACCTTCCCGCGATTCACTGCAACCCCCTGCGCCCCCCCTCCCACAATTTGCGGCACCCACACCCCCTCCCCCGCGACTCCCCCTCCCGCAATTCACGGCATCCACCCACGACCCCTCCTCCCGTGATTCGCGGACACCCCTCACCTCCTCCCTCCCACCCCCGCGCGCGATTCACGGCAACCCCAGGATTAAATGGCACATGCAAAACACTGGCACTGCTATGGTCGACAATGAAAAAGGTTGACATGAGTTTTTGAAGATTTACTTTTCTTTTTTTGAATGTTTTCATATTCATTCTCATGTGTCGACATGGACACCGATGAAGTGCCACACTTATGTCAACATTTACATGTGTTGAACTTTCTGTGTTGATTTTTTCTTGTGGCGATTCGCGGCACCCCCCGCGACCCCCCTCCCGCGATTTGCAGCACACCCCCGCAATTCGCGGCACCCCCGGTGACTCCCGCGATTCGCGGCCCCACCCCGTGACACCTCCCCTCCTGCGATTCGCGGCACCCCGCGACCCCCTCCCACGATTCGCGCCAACCCCCCGGGCCCCCTCTCCCGCGGTTCACGGTGCCCCCCACGACCCCCCCTACCGCGATTCCCCACCCCTGACCCCCCCTCCTGTCATTGCGGCAACCCCCCGCCCCCGCGACCCACCCTCCCGCGATTCACTGCAACCCCCCGCGTCCCCCCCTCCCACAATTCACGGCACCCACGGCACCCTCCTGCGACCCCCCCTCCCGCAATTCACGGCATCCACCCACGACCCCTCCTCCCATGATTCGCGGACACCCCTCACCTCCTCCCTCCACTCCCTCGCGCGATTCACGGCAACCCCAGGATTAAATGGCACATGCAAAACACTGGCACGGCTATGGTCGACAATGAAAAAGGTTGACATGAGTTTTTGAAGATTTATTTTTCTTTTTTTGAATGTTTTCATATTCATTCTCATGTGTCGACATGGACACCGATGAAGTGCCACACTTATGTCAACATTTACATGTGTTGAACTTTCTGTGTTGATTTTTTCTTGTAGCAATTTTTTTCCAGTGACAACTATAAACTATGTGCACGTCAACCTACACATCATCAACCAATTCTTTGTATAATATATAACACCTGTTCTGTTTTACTGTAGGTGTTTTAAGTCAGACCTTTTACTGCTACTATTACAGTTTATGTAAATGCATTCTGAATGACAGCAACATCCTACCATCCTTCTACAAGAATATATAACCAACTAGGTGATTCATCGCGCCCCGTGCCCCCCCTCGCGCAATTCACGCCCCCTCCCACGCTTTGCGGACCCCCGCCCTCTCCCGCGATTTGCCGACACCTGCACCCCCCCTCCCTTGATTCACGGCACCCCCGCGCCCCTCCCGCAATTCACGGCACCCCTAAGCCCCTCTTTAGTCCCCCGTATACTCACACACCCCTATCACTACCCAGCTTCCTGCTCTCCTGAACCGTAACTTCCACCACTGGGGAGTTTGCTGACGCTGTTTTGCCCACATGCCCCTATCATGCCTTATAGCCCAGCCTCCTGCTCTCATGCACCCGAACTCCCACCCAGTAGGAGGAGACACTGACTAAGGGCCACCATCCTGTACTCCTGTACTGCCACGCTGGACCCTCACCCACTGGCAGAAGCTGCACAGTATCTCCCACCCTCCTCTTTAGTCCCCCTTATGCCCACACACCCCTATCACTACCCAGCCTCCTGTTTTCCTGTGTCGTGACCTCCGCCAGTGGGGAGCCGCTGACTCAGAAACACCCTACTATACTATTGCACACACACACCTAAACAACATGCACACACAGCCCCCCCCCCCACACCCACAAATGTCACTGTACCATCCACACTATCAATGTACATCTTACTCTGTAACCGCTTTTTAATTAAACAAAACAATACACACCCCCTTCCACATCATATGCTCTCTATTTAACACATTTCACCTATAACTCAAGTTGCAATACAGGCCATCTTTCATACAATTCTAACCATCTTTCTCATATGCAAATGTTCACAAATTAAGGGGGCGCAGCCCCTTACGACGGTGTGAAGAGCGCCCGTAGGGCGCGATGAATCACCTAGTATATATATATATATATATATATATATATATATATATATATATATATATATATATATATATATATATATATATATATATATATATATATATATATATAGTAACCAAACCTTAAAAAAAAGTTTCAACCCAAACTTCCCTGGTTATCGAAGTTTCTAGCCAGTTCGTAGTGAATAAGAAAGATATTTGTGGAAATAACAATGTAAGAGTTATCTGTGGAGACCTACTGAAATAGTTTTTCTCCCCAAGGCAGCAATTTTTGCTAATACGTTATGGTGTCCCAGTGGGGACTTAAAGAAACATCCCAAAGAACCCATTCAGGAGAATAGAAGAGTGTCCAAAATTAAATGTTCTCTGGGTAACTCCACATACGATGATAAGACCGGCATCAGGTGCCTTACAATTGAAACATGGAGAGTCCAATAAGACATTTCAGCTTATGAAGCCAATATCAAAGGTTTATTAAGTCTTGAAAAAGCGGTTAGTATAGATTTAAAGGGTACAGAAGGAAAGTCAACATTTGGCAATTCCAGACTGCATTAACCCTTTGAGTGCCAACGTTACTGTGAGATCCTCAAAATATCCGCTAAAAAATGCAGCATCGCTCACAGCGTCTGTTCGGTTTTTTGGTGCAATATTTAACTAAACTTCAATTATACCCCCTTTCATACCAGCCTAATTTCCTGGGTTGAGCCTGGGAACAACCCGCGACTAGCGCTGGTTTGTAAGGTTCCCGGTTCAAAATCCCGGGAAAAGTTGCCGGGATTTCAACCCTGCTATGGAGCAGGGTTGTTCCCGGGGTCCTGGGCGGTGAAAGGGGTAGGGGGTACTAACCCGGGTTCCCGGTCCACGGTGCGGCTGGTCAGGCTGGGGATCCACACAGGCAGCGGGTGCAGATGACAGGAGAGGCGGTGGATGAAGTTGAGGCAGCCTCCACCGCCATTCCAGCTCCTGGCCGCCTTCTTCCCATAGCAGAAAATGGAGGAACTTTTCTGGTGTGAAAGGGGCCAACCCGGCATGATCCGTGGGCCGTATTCCCAGGTGGGTCCCTGCATTTTCTTGTGTGAAAGGGGTATTAATTGCCTTGATTATATTTGTATTTATTTATACTAAAAGAACAGTCGCTGTTAGAGATTTTTAGCGGATATCTTGAGGATCTATCACAGCAATGTTGTTACTCAAAGGTTTAATAGAATGCGTAATATGTGTGTATAGGAAGGACTTAAGGGCCCTACATACGCAGAGATGTGTGCCAGAGATACATAACGGGAGATTCAGCACAAGAGATTTCACTGTTGTGACTCATTTCAGACAATGAGCCACATACAGAGAGATTTGTGTCAGAGATTCAAATTGGGAGATT
The DNA here is from genome assembly GCF_055691185.1 of Crinia signifera. Taxonomy (NCBI): domain Eukaryota; kingdom Metazoa; phylum Chordata; class Amphibia; order Anura; family Myobatrachidae; genus Crinia; species Crinia signifera. The sequence continues at coordinate 279,218,352 of NC_139220.1, read as the reverse complement.
CAGCACGGGAGATCTCAAATCTGTCACTACTGTCACATGCCATCAAACTGCACTGTGTATGTATATATATATATATATATATATATATATATATATATATATATATATATATATATATATATATATATATATATATATATATATATATATATATATATAATGTGGTATAGGGGTCCCCATCCCCATTCCTAAACATAGGCGTCTTGCTGGTTGGAAAGAATAGGCAGTTTCTTCTGCTCTGCACCGCACAATTTACATATACATATATGCTTGACACACTTAACACTCAAAGGCATCAGGGGGGGGGCACAAGAGCAGGCACCAGGACCATAATAAGAGTCCCAGGAGCCTGTGCCCACCACAGACATTCTCATTGGATCTATTACGAGCTGATCTGCGCTGCTGCGCTCCCTACTAGTCCCTACTGACAGCACTCTGTCTGCACATACAGTGCACTGACAGCGTGTAAAAGCGCTAGCCGGGACAGCTGAGTGACGGCTCAGCTGTCCAATGATACACAGCCTGCGGTACCCTGATTGTTGAGCCTGCGGCACCCTGATTGGTTGGTGCAGGCTGGAGAAAAGAGGCAGGATGCCGCGGTGAAGGATACGACAGGAGTTTCCTCAGCTGAGCTGAGCTCTGCAGCAACGGCAGCTGTCTATTAATGCCTGCGCTGCGAACCACAGCCGCTTCAGTTCAGACCCACTCCAACAGCCAGCCGGCATTTCAAATACTGGATGTGCCCTTTCAGGGCTCAGTGCCCCGGCGTTGTGCAGGAATGCTTCCGGGCGGCAGCGGCTTCAGTGGGGCGGTGAGTGACAGCGGGGCTTCTTCTTGGCGGCGTCTTCAGTGACGGTCGCTCAGATGGCCCTGCTCATCCCCGCGCCACACATGTGGGAGATGAGCAGGAGCATCTCAGCGACTGCTCTGAATTGACAGACAGGTCCGTTCTGAATCTTGTGCAGATTCAGAACGGCGGGGGCGCGCATGTAAATCGCTGTGTGGGCTATATACACAGCGATTTACATGCATTTTCAGGCATTTTCTGAGCGATTTAGTAAAATCGCTCAGAAAATGCCTGAAAATTGTGCTGTGTGTGGGGGCCTTTAGAATTGCCACTGCCGGGGTGGCGACGCAGCTCACAATTCAACAAAATCAACTTGCCTTCAGGCCTAGTTCAGACTTGGCTTCTAATTTTTGTAGCCCTGCGATCAGGTATACCCCGCCAGAGTGAAATCCCGACGCGTGCAAGCCTACCAAGCCTGCCAATTGCTTGGCAGTGCTTAGAAACTATTGCAGGCTTGTGATTAGCTTCATATCCATTTGCAAGCCCATTCGTCCTGGGCTAGACACAGACCGTCAAAGGGGTGTGTCTAGCACCACCTATTGGGCATGTCTAGCATTGCCCATTGGCTGTGTCTAACACTGCCAATCATGCATGTTTACCATCATCTATTGGTACTCGCTAAAATATAAAATGTCTCTAAAACTTAATCTCCGGCCTATTTCAGTTTTAATATTTTTATTACTCTGTATAACAATACATGCATATAAAGTAAAAAATATATATGGATTATGCAGGGATGTAGTGATATGACAACGGTTTAGTACAATTAACAATGCAAAACACACAATTGATTGATGGGCACTAATTTTAATGGAATACAGGTCTAAAAAGCAAAAGACTTTGGTAAAAGGTATTGCTGGTATTGCTAGCGGCAGGGAGTTGTCCACAAGGGTGGGCACAGCATGTGCGCACACCTATGTGCATAACTATTAATCTAATAAACAAAAAGAGAGATGGAAAGGTGAGGAAACATCTCCACCAGCTCATCATAGGAAAGTATTTTTAGTGTCAGTGGATTTAAAATCTGAAAACTAGGCGGAGACCCCGGAGATACCAAGCATGTAATGTAGTGGAGATAGAAGTGAGGAGCCCCTGAAATCCCCTTATGAAGAAAAACAGAGAAAAACACATGTAAGGGGAAATTCCCATTCTAGCCGGGGACAACTCCATAATGCACAGGTGCTAGTCAGTAACAAATTGTGAGCTACAGAGGATGGGAAGGCTAGGGGTCCCTTGTGTAAAAGGCCAGGTAAGGGAATTGCAGGCAAAACACTTGTTCCAAGCTGGTACTAGCAAACTCAGCTGTATCTTGTAACCAGTCTGCAGCATAGTAATAGTTCACTGCCACAACATAACTTCTGACGCAGGGGAGTTTAATGCAGGGGAGTTTAATGCCCCCGAAGCAGGGGGATGACTCAACTTTTTCTCACCCAAATTAACTTACTGATGGCTTTAGCTAGGATTCTAAGGTCAGAATCTGTAACAAGTGGAGCATATGAGTCAGGGAAAGAAAATCATAAAGAATAATATCAGCATACCATGAACCCCACACCCACTGTCGCCAGGGATGTGCAGCATAGACCCCGGTTGTTTTGAGAGGTGAGGCTCCATTTTTTTTTTTTTTTTTTAATGGTCACCACTTTCTGAGAAATTCCATCCCTGGACATTATCCCCCTGGAAGGTTCAACCAGGTGCTGTTTTTTTTATCTACTGCTGCTTTCAGACCGCAAAACTGGCTTTGACCAGGTATTTTGAAACGTTTCTAAAAACGGGTCTGCCAGGAAAACCCCTTTCACACCGCATCTCTTAAACGGGATATTACCGTTTAAGTGCCGTTTTTTGACACTGGCAGACCCGTTTTTGGAAACTTTCCAAATACAGGATCAAAGCCAGTGCGGTCTGCAGCAACCCCCCCCCCCCTCCCCCGTAACACGCTGTGTGGCAGGGTGTTACAGTTAACCCCCCCAACCAATAGGGCTAACACACACACCCCCCCACCCAATGTGTTGAAGAAAGCCCCCCGGGCAGCCAGTACCTCATGCCTTGCGGATCCCGGCTGTGCAGACTCCTGCTGCTTATAAAAAAAAGTGACTTTCGGAAAATGGCTGCCCCCATACCAAAGACAGTTTTTTCAAACAGTCTTTCCTATGGGGCAGCCATTTTCCGAAAGTCACTTTTTTTTATAAGCAGCAGGAGCCGACAGCCGGGATCGTAAGGCACGAGGCACGGGGGTTTTCTTAAGCACATTGGGGGGGGGGGGGGGGCAGCAGTGAGCACTATTGGTCCCCAGTGCCTGCATATTTAACGAGCCGGCCATTCATTACATATGCGCATATGTAATTACCGGGTAATTACATATGCGCATATGTAATTAGGGGCCGGCTCATTAAATATGCAGGCACTGGGGACCAATAGTGCTCACTGCTGCCTGGGTACCGTTTCAGACCGCAAAAAAACGGGTCTGAAACGTGTAGGACCCTGCTTATTTACCGTTTTAAAATACCGGTTATTTTAAAACGGTACATTCACTCTGGACCTTTCAGACCACACATATTACCGTTTTGAAACGGTAAAGAAACGGCAAAATACTGTTTAATTTGTGCGGTCTGAAAGGGGCATAATTTTATCTAATTTCCCTTTACCAGATCAAGCTCTCAGGACTGGTTATTATTTTTTTGTGGAGACTTTTTTAGGGAAATATTAAAATCTCCTGTCCCCATCCACTGTGATATTGGCGATTCTCACTTCCCACCTTCACCATTATTCTTAATAAATTCCCTTTCCCTCACAATATTATCATAAATAAATGACTCTGTTATATACTGCGCCATATAAATAAAAGGTAATAATAATAATAATAATAAATCCTCCTTTCCCACAGCCAAATACATTTTTCAGCAGTTGCACACAGGAGGTCTGCTGAGTACACATGGATTGGATGCATACTCTGCGAGCAGGTCCGCAGTAGGATTGTACGAGGCTGGAGGGAAAAGTAATGCCTCCATTGCTAAAAGTTTTTTTATTTTTGTACACATTTGAACATTTAATTTTTTGTACATGATAACTCGGTTTATCCTCCATGTAATGCACAATTCACTTTTCAAAGTAGGCACCATCCCTTTCCCTGCATGTGCACTAACGCTTAAGGAGTAGGGCAAACCCGTCGGAGAAGAAAGCTGCTGGTTGTTGTCGACACCATGACCAAATGGCATCTTTCTCATTATCAAAGTTTAAGTGTAGACACTTATGGTGCTCTTCCATCTTTGAAAAGAGGGGAAAGTCGCAGGACACAAGGTTGGGGCTGTATGACGGGTGTGGCAGAACCTCCTTGAACTGCAGGCACTCTAACCCTCTGAGCAGTGTGTGCTGAGCAGGGGAGAGAGGCTGTGTCTTGCTGCAGCAGCCTCTGCTCTCTACCCCCACTGCCCGGTTTCTGCAGTGGGGGAGGGGGGCACGGGACTCCGGCCCCTCCAACAGATCTGGCTATATATGTAATAGGCATTACGGTGTGTAGTAGGCATTATGTTGTGTGATATAATTAGTACTGGACATTACAGCGGGTGGCATGATGTGTAATGGGCATTATGTGTTATGATCCAGGGAGTAACTGAACGTCTCCCAGACTGTATGGTGGTGATGCCTCTAACCTCACTCTATTCGCCCTCCCTGACAGGTGGTCGTGGACTGTGGGATGCTAGGCTTCGCCTGTAGCCGCCACGGCTGAAATGGCGAGTTAGGCCCGCCCAAGCTCCGGTGACAAGCCCACGATGTCTGCCAGGGATAGGTCCAAGAGGACAATCTGACTAAACTAATTACCCCGACTAAAGAGGATAATGCAGAAGTACAAGTCCCTGAAGTGACACAAGTATGGAAAATAATAATGAAAATACTGCGACCGTCGCAACCAAAACAACAGTCAAGCGACCCTGTCGCAACCAAACACCAGGCGACCTCATCGCACACAGACAAGTTGTTCCTAGCACAACTTAAAGGGGAACAACCCCACATAAATAAACTGGAGGAATAATGCCCAACCTCCTCTTGGGCAACTGACATGCACCACAGTGCAACCTAACCGTAGCCTCAGACTACTCACGACACCGGGCATAAGATGGAAGGTAGTGGTTCCCAGATGCTTGAGAGTCAGCAGGCTCAAGCAGGAAAGGTAGCAGCAGCACGTCCCAGGAAGAATCCTGCATAAGGCACAGGATGACTGGACTCAGACTGCAGCAGGACAAGCGACTTGCCAGAACAAGACAATCCAGAGCAGGAAATTGCAAACCAGGAAACAGGAAGCTATCACCGGCTCTGCATTGCTGGGAAATATGCCTTAAGTAGGACTCAGGTGATTAGCACACCTGTGACATCTCCAGCCAAGCTGCCAGCAGGAATAATGAGCTCATTATCCATTAGCCTAGTGCTGGGGTAGCCAACCCTAGTCCTCCAGAGCTACCAACAGTGCATGTTTTGCAGGTCTCCTCACAGAATCACAAGTGAGCTAATTAGCTCCATCTGTGTATCTTTTAAAATGTGTCAGTGATTAATGAGTGCAGCTGTGCAGCAGCTAGGTTGTCTTGAAAATGTGAACTGTTGGTAGCTCTCGAGGGCTAGGGTTGGCTACCACTGGCCTAGTGAATAATCAAGTCTCCAGAAGATTTGAGCTGCAATGGCACAGCCAGACCACCGGAGGCCACCAAAGAGTCAAATGCCCAAACACAAACAGAACAGAACACAAAACAGACCTGAACCATACTAATGGTTCCTAACATTATGGTAGGTGGCATTATGTGTAATGGGCTTTACGGTGGGTGGCATTATGGTGGGTGACGTTATGTGTAATGGGCGTTACGGTGGGTGGCAGTATGTGGAATGGGCATTAGGGTGTGGCATTATGTGTAATGGGCATTACAGTGCACTTTTTTGGGGGGGGCGCGAAACATACCCTTAATGCGGGCACCATGACACCTAGCTACACCACTGAGTGGCATGTCCGGAAATTTCTCAGGAGAGCCCGCTCCTGCAGCACTGCTCAGCAGTGAGATTTCCAGGCATACCACCGAAGCTATTAAAGGCCTATAAGGGTCTATTAAATGAAAAGCCTTTTCACTTTACAAAACTGTTGAGAATTGCATAAACTTTCGCCCGTCCGTCTGACAAGCTTTAAGACTAGTACATTTTTTATTCTGATGTGATCAAGTTCATAGATAATGCATGTGGAAAGGGCCCGATTCAGATATGTACATGAACCCAGTGGTTTTCATACATCTGTGGTGTTTGTGGGACTGCATGCATACCGACTTTTCCGGTCAGTGTATAGGGGGAGTGGCCAGTGGTGAGATGTGCTGGTTATGGCTGTGGTTGCATGACCACATAACCATGGCTCCGTCCAACTCTACAGTGCCGCAAAACCAAAGGTCGGTGCTAGCCACTCAGCAGCTCCTGCAGGGAGGCGCTGAGCTGAAGAGGCGCCGAGCTGCAGTGACTGCCACTCTGTGCAGGGAGGTGGTGTACACGGGACTGAGCACACCCTGCGGCGCATGCGTGGGGGGTGACGTGTGAACAGACTGCGTTTCTGGGAAATCGGACTCCGCGCTCACTCGGGAAGGAGAAGCTGGGCAGGCTGGCGGGAAGGGGAGCTGTAGGCGGCCAAAGGTGAGACTAAAGGTGGACATACACACGCAGATTTATCTGCAGATCTGTCTGGTTGGAACAAAAACATGGTTATGGATGAGAGCAAATGACCATTTGCTTGGAAATGCTGGAAAACTGACAAACTGTCACTCATCCATAACCATGTTTTTGTTCCAACCAGCCAGATCTGCAGATAAATCTTAAGGTGCCCATAGATGGTCTGTTCCCGGACTGTCCGTTCTGTACTATGAGATGCATGCTCCCGCGCAGCTCATCGAATGGTACAAAAAGTATGTGCTGCACATACTTTTTGTACTAGCTGTTCATCACATCGCATTGCATGCACTATGCATGCACAAGGCATGCGATGCAATGCGATGTGTACTATATAAGTACACACCGGATCCGTTAAACGGACCGTGTATGGGTGGCTTTACTAGTGTAGGAAGGATCAGCGGGTGCTGGAGGTCAGACCTAAGAGGTATGAGGAGAAGGAGACCCCAGGCTGCAGTGACTGCCAGCTGGCCGCCAGCATCTCAGGTAGGGGCTGCTTCAGCCATGGATGGGGTTGCCTGGGGATATATAATAGAGTATGTCACACTGCCATAGACTTCCTGGGGTCTAGCTCCAACATTGCACTGTAGAACCCAGTAAGACTGATCTAAGCATGAAATAATTAATAATTACAAAACATATTTAGCAGACAGCCCACATAGATAAGCAGTTATGTATGTGTAACTGTATGTAACTGTGGGCGTTATTTATATATATATATATATATATATATATATATATATATATATAAAAGCAGCGCTACTACTGTCGGTAAGTGTGGGCGTTATGTATAAGCCACACTACTACTGTGGGTATATACAGAAGTACACAGGGCATTACATGTAGAATAATGTGTGTCATGATGTCATATGGTCATTATGGTGTGCAGCATATTGTGTAAGGGGCATCATGATGTGTAGCATAATATATAATGGGAATTACTGTGGGTGGAATAATGTGTAATAGTCATTACCGTGTGTAGCATTATGTGTTATGGGCATTACGGTGTTATTGGTACTTTTATATGGCCACGCCCCTTCCCTATAAAGCCACACTAAAAGTTTTGCTGCGTGCCTTAGGCGAGCACTCTACTGGTTTTAACTGTAGTGGCGGGGCAGTCACCAATTGCCAAAGGGCACCATAATGACTAGTTACAGCACTGGTGCTGTGTAATGTGAATAAGATGATGCTACCGTGTGGTGTCATTTGGAATGGGGTACTATTGTGTGGCCATGCGCTGTCCCTTTGTGAAGTATGAAAGGGCGCAAATTTATAGTTTGCAGGAGGGCGCCGAACACCCTAGCACCGGCCCTGACAAAACCCATTGTATAGCAGGGGCGTGGGATACAATGACACGATTGAACACAAACTGCATCAATGGGTCTACCTCTGCTTGTGCTCTGCAAGTGGTAGTCCAAGGGAGGGGTGTGGGGGGTCAGCAGGGATGCAGAGGATTTGCCCACATTTCCGTGGTGCCTGGGTGGTCCACCTGGCTTTCAGGAGCATCCCAGCCATTTAGGAATGTTAGGCAAGTAAGTACAATGGACATGTTCTGCGCATGTCCAGGTGGAGTCCTGCAGGATTGCTCGCCATGCCCTCTGAGCCGCAGCCTCTGATTGGCAGGTTGTGGCCCTCTGGGAGCAGTGTGCAAAAGCATCACTAAATCTGCTGCATTTGTTGCATCATAAATTACCCCTAGTATGTTATTTCTCTGAAAGCGGGATATACTGTATACACTGTAAATGATATTTCTGGACAGAGTGGCTCCACTTTTCAGAAGCCATAAAGAAACTGTCTAGAGTGAGATCCCCTTTCACCCCCTGGCAGTAGGTAAATCATCCTACGCATCCCTTCGACCTATGCCCATTGCGGATTGCCAATTTTACGCCAACATTACTATAACATTCCTGAATTTCAGAGACACACACGGCTTTGTAAAGACAAAGTTTCTGTGTCAAACAACGATTGTCTGGAGTGAGTCCTGACATGAACACTCAATTAAAATTAGAATTACTTATGAAAAGCATTACCAGCCCAGCCCTGGGGCTTTGATTTTGTATTCATTGAGACAATGATCTGTCTACAGTTTGTACATTATGGAGCAGCATATAGCCAGCGGCGTCAGCGAAGTATGGGGTCGCCTCCTGGCATTCCAAGTTGCTATAGGTAACCGCAGAGTCAGTTCCAAGATTATTTAACCTCCCCCTTAAAAAAAGTTTTATCACAATAATTATTATTTCCTATTACCCCTGGTTTACTTTGTTCTGAACTTTTAAATAACAGATAAAACAAACCACAAGTAGATTCAAACTGGAGCGTGTCTGACGTGAGAGCTTATATAATCAAAAGTGCTGCGTAATATGCTAGGGCTCAAATGAATGTTAATGTCATGTAATAATAATGTATGTCTTTTTTTCCCCCATTTTTGTAATTTCTCGGCTTTCTACAAATGCAGCTAAAGTGTTTTTCCTTGCACGCATGTGCTCTGATGGTTCGCCCAGTGCGCGTGAAGGTTCACAGCTACTGTTACATATTGGTGCTTCCACAAACCTGGAGGCGCACTGTGTAAAAGTCTAATGGTGTGTAGTCAGTGCGATTTGGGCTATCGGTTTTCACTATATATTAAAATGCTATAGCAAGTTAGTGCAAATCGGACCATGTGTCCGCATCCGATCAAGCGTGGCCCCGTGGCACCGGAGCCATTGTAATTTAGTATGTGATCGTAGTCTCAAAATGTGACTTGCTCTTGAAATGATCATTGTGACAGACATGCGCTTGTGATGCCACTCCCCCATTAGCACCCACAAATGGGGACTTACTGCCAACTACTTTATGAATTAATTCCCTCTGTGACCCATGTCATAAGCAGGGTGGGTGCAAGATTTTAAGGCCCCCTAGGCAATTTCTTCATCTTATTGCTCCCACCACAAACAAAAAACTAATAGTGACTTTCCAGAACCTCAGGTGAAAGTGTGGAGGTGGCATCTGAAACGTTTTATTTATTGCCAGTTATTTATATAGCACTTTCTGTACATACTCTGTAGCTTTTTTAAAGAAAATATTTGAACAATCACATCCGTCCCTGCCCCAGTGGAGCTTACAATTTATATTCTCTATCACATGTACATACACAGACATTCTAGGGTTAATTTGTTGGGAGCCAATTAGCCTACCAGTATAATTTTGGATTGTGGGAGGAAACCAGAGTACCTGGAGGAAACCCACGCAAGTACGGGTGAATATACAAACTCCACAGCCATGGTGGGAATAAGGACCATGGTGGGAATCAGACCCATGATCTCAGTGCTATGAGGCAGTAATGCTAACCATTAACCTGTCCCTGCTGACAAAGATGTCTCTCTCAAAGTCATCCTTAAAACCCCTCCCCAGATTCTGGAGCCCCTAAGCAGCTGCCTAATAGTAGAGCAGGCCCTGATCACAAGACCATCATGGCATATGCACATTGGCAAAACAAAAGTACGACATCCACTCCCTGTCATCTCACTGTACAAATGTACATGCAAGGAGCCCTTGTGCAAGTGCAGGTTGGACCCAAATCTGATTCTATGCTGCTTCATGGCTGTTTGGCACAATTTACTAAAGAACTTAGAATTTTATAGCAGATAAGAACCTCTTGGCCCTTTTAGTGTGACTCTTTTTGCAACTTCAACCCTATTTATCCCTTAGGTCGTTGCACGGATATCATTATATCTGTCCCAAGCATGTTTAAATTGCTCTACTGTGTTGCCTTCTACCACCTCAGGAGGCTATTCCATTTATCCATTACCCTTTCCGTGAAGCCATTTTTCCTTGAATTTTCTTTGAACCTACTTCTTTCCAGTTTCATCGCATGTCCCCCCGCTGTATTGCTTCTCTTCCTTTGAAGAACGTCTCACTCCTGTACTTTTATTATTAAAACCTTTGATATACAGTATTTGACATTTTCTAAAGCACCCCCGCTCCAAACTATACTTATTAAGTACTTTTAGTCTTTCTTGCCAGTCAACATTTTATTTTGTACAGTCTCTTTGTATTTATATCCTTCTGGAGATATGGCCTCGAAAACTGGACACAGTATCTTTGATTAGGGTTGGCCATTGGTGCAACCATCATCAATGGTTACCATCGATGATAGTAGTGCAAAGTGTCATCTATGCCTACTAGGTTATGGGTGACCATTTATGGTTTCACCTATCGATGGTCATTCCTTTTCTTTGACTGGCTGACTGGCCCATGGGCCAATCAGAACTTAGGGGTGGAGCCTTTATGGGCGTTAGGACGGAGCAATCCTGGCACCTTGGGCAAAATATTCAATTATTCTGTGCCATTGGTAAAGGGAAACCATGTGGTTCTCCTCCATCGATGGCAAAACTATTCTGCATTGGCCATCATCTCTAAAGTGGGATTGTTAATTTGTACTTTCTGCTACTGATTACTCTCCCTATCCAGCCAAGAGTAACCGTCCCCATTGCTTTGCTACATTGCTCACTTGCCTTCAAGTCACCTGAAATATTGACACTTACGGCCTTATTCTGGTTTGTTCGGATGGCTCAGAATGCGTACGGACGGCCGATGGTAGGTGTTTGCGCATGTGAAGAGGTGTATCTGCGCATGTGTGAACGCAGCGCACGTCCGAATATGGCGTGAATTATGTACAATCCGAACAGGGGGTGAAGAGGGGCGTGAAGGGCTGTTTGGGCTCATTACCATATGCGTACGCTCCGTGTTTCATGGGCGTTCCCATGAAAACGCTGGGCGTACGTATGGTAATGCGGCCATGACGCACGTGTGGGGGGCGGACATATGACATAGCCGGATGCCAGCTGCCCGCCCATATCCCTGCTTTTGCACAGAGAAATGCCTGAGTGGTCTGGAGCACTCGGTGCTGCCTGGCCATTCGGTCCAGCATTCGATGGTCGGCGACCATCGAATGATGGGGGAGGTTCCCACACATGGAGGAGTTGTTCACATGAAAAGTACACTTGCGGTCCGTTCGGTCGGCGTCTTACCGCATTCGGACGGTGCGAGCGATCCATACGGAAGGCGGGGCTAATAACACTCGGTTCCAGTCCGCAAATACACATCCATCCGAACCAACCAGAATAAGGCCCTTAGATCGTAAATAAACTCTGTTACTTCTAGTTCTTTGTACACCAGTCAGTGGTCAGTGATCTTTCTCTTGACATTCACTCTTTTTATAGCCTTGCTTTTATACTTAGGCTAAACAGACAACACCTTCACATACATAGTAACAATATAATTACCTTCACATTGAAAAAAGTGACATTGATAATAACTACAGCTTGAATAATAACATAGTAAAAATATAATTTATCCAGTATGTGTATATATATATATATATATATATATATATATAGGAACTATGTCCTCTTTAATATAGTTAAACATATATTATACATGAATAGCCCTTTAGAAGCTGTTGAGTGTGCTGAAATGTCAATCCACATCTTCGGGGTCACTTTTTGCCCAAGGCGCTCAAATAATGTGAAACTAGGAGTCCTCTCTGGTGGTCACAGTTTGTGAAAGATGCTACAGTCAGGTCCCGGCTGTACACGCAGTGTAGCTCAGGCATAAATATAACAATTTGTGTGACAGGCATTCTTCAGTAGTGGTCAAAGCTATCGGGGTCAGTAACGAATGTTTCACTACAATCCCCATGATCCTTTGTTGTACCCTAAGCAAGGGAAAATAATTGGACATTCTTAATCATAAAAGAATAAAATGCACTCTCTTCATTTTATTTCTAACTAATGCCTACATGAAAGAAAGCTTGTGTCGACTATTTTTATATCTCCCAGTGAACATGGGGGCGTGGACTCACTCCAGCATGGCCACGCTCTGTTTTTGCCACTGGGGGCATGGCCAGTGCTCTATTCCTCTGTCTCCACAGTGTGTGCATGCGTACAGCATCTATTCACCGCTGCTCAGCAGGTAGGGGGAACCCACTCTGGGACATTCCCAACCCCACCGCAGGACACTACCAGCCCCGGGTGAGACACGAAACTGTCCAAATAAACAGGCGAAAATCGGGACAGTTGCCCTGATATGGGAGGGACAGTTATTGGAGCCGTAGAGTTGCCGGAGTAAAATGACTAAAGTTTCCAAACAGATTCTGTTTTTCATTTTATACGAAGTAGTATATAAATAATCTGATCTGATTGGTTGCTGTGGACAACATTACCTCTTTTCATTATTAGAAACTTATTTATCCCACAGTGTCTCTGTTATATGGCATCTAAACACATCAGAGGCAGCCCAACGTGATGAGAGCGGCTTTGATATGGGTATGTAATTTGGAGATATGTATATTTCACTGCTACGTTCCGTGGTGCATGTACATTGGCCCTTATTCTGGTTAATTTGCAGCGGCCGCAAATTCGCACAGGGACCAATGTTTTGCTCATGTCTAAAGCTGGCCATACATCAGAAAGATCGATCTTAAGATCGATTGCGCTCATGATTATGTACAATTTCCCTTGAAATCCCCGGCAGTCCTTGGTGGTTTTTGGACACACAATCTACACACAATCCATCATACAATCAGTCATACAATCCATCTGCTGCATGATTATGTACACAAGATGTGCACACAATCTGCATACAATCCATCATACAATCAGTCATACAATCCATCTGCTGATCGATTGTATGATTGTGTACACAAGATGTGCACAAAATCTGCATAAGATCCATCTTACAATCAAGTGAGATTGTATGATTGGGTATAATATCTTTCTGATGTATGGCCACCTTAAACGCCGGGTGCATGCACCCAGCCTTGTGAGTAAGGATGGAGAGGGGCGTGGGGTGCCGGGCTGGGCCATTAACATATGGGAACGCCCAGTGTTTCATGGGCATTCCCAGGAAAACGCCGGGTGTACACATGCTAATGCGTCCGCGAAGCATGTGCGGGGGGGGGGGGGGCAGACAGCCTAATTCCCTGCATTTTTACATGCATATGTAAGGGTGGGCTGCCCCTACATCCCTCGCTGTCACTGTGCCTGCTGTCACTGTCCCCATGTCCCCCCCTGTCACTGCCCCCCACTTCCCTTGCTGTCACTGTGCTGACTGCCACTGTCCCCATGTCCCCCTGTCACTGCCCCCGCATCCATCGCTGTCACTGTGCCTGCTGTCACTGCACCCCACGTCCCTCGCTGTTACTGCCCCCAAGTGCTCTCGCTGTCACTGTGCCCACTGTCACTGTCCCCGTGTCCCCCTCTGTCCCTGCCCCCGCTGTCTGTCCCTGCGTCCCCCGTTGTCACTGTCCCACACACTAATAAAGATCCTTTGAACTTTTGAAGTCATATGTATCTGACTGTTTTTCTATAAATTCTGTGAAAAATAAAAATCATCCTAAACCAAAAGTATATGATAATAAAGGGCCTTATTTTGGTTCTCTCTGCACATTTTACATCTGCCCCCCCCTGCAGTGCACATGGTTTTGTCCATCTAAAAAGGATTTTGTCAGAAAGAATGAACTAGAATAAACCCCAAAGAGCTTCTGTTGAAGTCAACATAGACTACTAACGAACACTAATTGTGGTTTTAGGTGATAATATTATAATTTGGTCACCTCCTCTCATATATGTAAAAGTTTGCATTTAAACAACAAATTATTACTATATATATATATATATATATATATATATATATATATATATATATATATATATATATATATATACATCTCCAGACCATAACAGAAATAAAGGGCTCATACTAAACTGTGACAAATAAAGTGATACAATTTATTAAGGAGCCTTTGAACTCCTGAAGCTACAAATCTATCTTTTCTGCAATAGTTATAAAACAACTGTAATAGTTTACTTGCAACATTGTGACAGTGAAAAGAGCATTCCAAGTATTTGGGTGTAGTTGGTGTTCCTGCTGGATAGTATTTAATATATATGCTTTACTCTTCATTTGATAACCTTGACTGACATATTCTTAATTTCACCGAAATAAACAGACATTTAAACAGAAAAAAAAAATAAAAAAATGTTTGCTGGTTTGAAGAAAAGTTGGTTAGATGTGTGGGGAACTGGTTTAGTTGGACTGTCAAGTTGGATGGTTGGAGGTTTGAAGGGTTGGAAAAAAGTTGATCTGATGTGTGGCCAGCATAAGCAAGTAGGTGATAGACTGAATACTGGATCAGTGAAATGATTGTAATAAGTTAATGAGCCCACTGTACAGAGGTTCCTCCTATGTGCAGGGCCGAGTTGGTGGCGGGAGATGCGGCACGGGAGGGGGGGTGTAAGAGATGCAGCAAAGGCCACAGCACCGGGAAGGTGCTACCCCCACCGCAGACGGACGCAGACAATGACTAGCACAGGGGTGGGGGGCATGCTCCAGGGGGGGGCGGCTCACTTACCTGCTCACAGCTCCTTTTTTCCTTTGCTGCTGCTCACTACCGCTCCTCCAGTGGCCAGCTCCCTAGGCAAATGCCTAAAGCTGCCTAGTGATGGTGCCGCTAAGCCTAAAAGGCTTTTATAGGATTTAACATAGATGTTGTTTTGCAAATGTATTTTCTGTTATCCCTGCATGGGTGTGGATTATTAGATAGACAGTCATTAGGTCTACCACAAAAAGTTGACATGCAATAGATTGACAAGGTAACAAAAAAAAGTCACCGGTTAAAATGTCAGCTGTCAAAATGTCGACGTGACGTGGTTGAAGTGTTGACATAAAAAATGTAGAAACGTGAAAAGATAGATCTTGTTTTTTTCACATTCTTGTGTGTCAATGTCGACACCTGTCAACATAGATGCCTAATTAGTGTAACACATACCCTCGCATGGCTCAATACGCTCGGCACACTATTATATTCACCCTTTATGCCGACATGGATGGTGAAGTAAGAACAAGCCGGTTAAAAAAAAGAAAAATACATTTTGACCGTGTCGACATTCCATTTAGATTTTTTGGGGGTAGACCTATTGACTGTCTATCTAGACCCTATGTAGATCTATCATCCAGAAGCAGCTCTGCATTTATACATACATACATACATACATACATACATACATACATACATACATACCAGTCTCACAGTGATTTCCTGCGCCTCACTCTGGCCCTACTGTGTATGTTCCCTTTCCCTGCTGAACATCCATCTCTTCCGTGCCAGCTGTCTCCCTCTCAGTAGCCCACAGCCCACTGTACTCTATCCCTTTCAAGGTTCCCCTTGCTGATATAGATGCTGTCCTTGGGGTCTGCCCAAATCCAGTAATGCAAGGGGTATGAGGGGAGAGAGGCAGAAAAGCATCTAAGGACAGAGATTGGCACAGAATCCTTGTATGTGTCAGATAAGCCTGGTACATGTCCCCAGGTCACCGTGACCTCAATGCATTATCCTCTGTTTTTACACAGGGCGATGAAATAAGATTAACCTCTTCCATACAAGACACTTATAAGCTCACTTACTGCTTTTTATTGTGGCTCCACACATTTACTTAACTCCTGTTCTGCCAGAGACTGAAAAAAATAGCAGCAAAGGCACATAGACCATCTATTAAGCATTCCACTGCCTGTTAGAGAAGGACCCACGCGTAACCTTTCTCATTACGGAATCTTGTATACCACTGCTCTTGAATTTGTTACATGGAGTGGGCCAGATGTATGGCATAAAGATTTGTGTGTGCGTCAGCCCTTGTATTAATTCATAATGAATTGGAGGGAAATTAAAAAGCCTTTAAAGGGGATTGCTGTCCAGGCGTTCTTACCTTCCCTCTTTTCAGGTAAAATGTATATTTATCATTGGCAGTCCCTTCCTAAGCAAAAGGATTATTTTGTATTGTTGCTTATCATGGCAATAAAAGAAAATCACTTTATCCAAAAATATGCTAGAGGCAGATGAGCGATACTTAGTGCTCTGGTAATAATCGCTCATAGCTGTAAGCAGTGGTGTAACTGTAGAGGATGCAGTGGATGCAACTGCTACAGGGCTCAGTGGCTTTGGGGACCCAGTAGACACTCATCTACATCCATTGAAGGTCTTATTTCTTCTGCTATTTTAAACTGCCCCCTCCCACCCACACATACACACTCTTCAGGTGCACAGGAAGGGGGGTAATTATGAAGGGGTGCCGGACAGGATCCCGACAGGCATTTACCCGACGTCGGGATCCCGACTGTCAAAACACCGACAGCCGGGTTCCCGACGGCCGTCGGCTATTTTCCCTCGTGGGGGTCCACGACCCCCATAGAGGGAGAATAGAATAGGTGGCTGGCATAGCGAGCCACCGTGCCCGCAGCGTGGCGAGTGCAGCGTGGCGAGCGCAGCGAGCCCGCAAGGGGCTTTGTTGCGCTCGCCATGCTGTCTGGGTCCGGCCAGTCTGGATCCCTACGTCGGGCTAATGATTGTCGGGATCCCGACTATCGGACCCCTGTACCACACCCATTAGGAAGAACAAGCGATGCCTGTCACAGCCTGACTCTCCCTCTCTCTTCTCTTTTTCTATTCCCGTTCTCTCTCTCTCTCCCCCCCCCCCCCCTCCTCTTTTTTTCTCTCTCATGCTCCCCCCCTCCCTATCTCACCTCACTCCCTCCGGCCCTGGCATTCTCTCTCTCACTCCTGCTCGCATCCCTCCTTGTCTCTCTCTTACTCATCCCCCTTTCTCTATCGTTCCTCTATGTTTTCACTCATTCCCTCTATTTGAATGAAGCATGCTCTCTCTTGACCTCCCCTTCTCTCTCTTTCTTGCTCTTCTCCCTCCTTTTTCCTGACACTATATTTGTCGTAACACTCTTTCTTCTGGCCCCTAAAGTGCATTGTAGTGACAATGCCAGGGTGCTTTCACAATTTTGCTAAGGGGCCCACAAAGTTCTAGTTACGCCCCTGGCAGTAAGTGTTAAATTACAACTTCACTAGGCAGATATGCACAGAGCAGAGCATACCGGCCAATTCTCCTGGAATATCTGCGGGGAAAGTCTTCATTCTCCTGGGGGAGTGGACAATCCCCCCCACATTTCTCCACTTCGTGGGTGATATGGGCGATGAGGCATGATAATGTAGTTGCCTATGAATGGCAATGTGACCTTGCAAGTATAAGGGGCATAGCCTTGTGGTTTGGGCGTGTAGCCTTGCTGCCCGAACCCCCACTTTTATCACTGTGGGGGTCCGAAGATGCTAGGCTGCACCCGATGACTCGTCTAGACCCTTTTTTCCCCCTTCAATGACCACCCATCAACAGGGTGGGACCGCTCCGGAGGTTGTCCTTCAAGGGTGGGAACCCAATCCCTGCCCTAATGGGTGGGACCATTAAACCATTGATAGTTTCTATTTATCAATGCTAGATGGTGACCTTTACTCCAAAATGTTTAAGTATGGTCAGGTGGCTCACAGAAGAAAAGTCCTGATTTGGGTTTTAGCTCAATGTATAAAAAATAAATAAATCAGTTTTCGTTATTTCAAAAATGAAACAAAGTAAGATGGTTTTAATTAATTGAGATGACGTCAGGGGAGAATGCACATTTAGGATTGTGTTCCCCGTTTTACAGCTAGGTACACAGCGTTCTTTCTCCTCCCGCTGGTTAGATGTGCCAGAACAGCCCAGAACAGCTTTACCTTATCATTGTAACAGGGCACATTTTGCACCTTCCAATTGCACTTTTTTGGGGAATGTACATTTCTAGGCTCACTTCCAGCAATGTAATCTTCTAAACACCCCAAAAAGTAAGACATGTAATATGTTCTTACTGCTTACTTGCCTAGCTTTTAGACCTGTATGTTCCACGTCATTATGGAGCCCACTTACTTCACTTGAGTGTTCGGTGGGATTCCGGAGGTTTTACTTTGTTCCCATCAGTCTTTAAGAACCCGCCAAGATTCAGGAGTCTCTTTGACATTTCTGAGGCATAGGCAAGAATTTCATAGCCATTAACCCCCACGGTCCCGCATGTATTTTCATGTATATCCATAAATGTAGGCCCACAGGGGCTGTTCCAGGTTTGAATGCAAGTGAGTTTTGCGAGCATACTTAGTGTACTTTGTGCACACCTAAGCTAAGGGTTAGGGCAACTAAGGGTGATGCAGAGTCTCTGGTCTGCGACATGACAGCTAAGTTGGTACTTGTGTATTATCACAGCGCCCATTTTCCCTACGTATGTTAACAGTAAAATCGCATCGCATAACACTCGAATTACCATGCCATGCGATTTTACCCTTCCCGCTCCGTGTTATTCCCGCACCCTGGCACATCTTGTCAGAAATTCACTCTGAGGTGATTTTGTGGGGTGATAAAATGTGTTTTCCAGAGCTAGAGTGAGTTACAGTAGTTTCTGTGAATTTCGCATAATTTTGACTGATTTCTGTGCGATGGCAGCATCTTCAGTGAGCCTGTTCACACTCCCGCAGAATGAGGAGGACACTGTTTGTTTTTTACAGGAGCGTCACCTGCTGCCAGTGACCGCGACATGCAGTAATGGGCACCCAATGAGGTTGTCTATCAAGGAGTGCATGTGGAGGTGCCACATAAAGACATGCTGCTGGGGTGCCGCTTGCCTTTTGTGAAGCTTTTGAGGTTTATTTACGCGTGGTCAGAGGAGATGACCTCAATTGACTTTTGCCAGTGTGAGCTGAGTCTGTCTAATAAGACAGTGGTACACTATAACAACTGGATGCGTGAGGCATGCACAGTGGACTTGCTGGCACAGCCGCAGCGCCGCATTGGGGGCCCTGGACAGATAGTCGAGGCAGACGAAAGCCTTTTTGTGAAAATGAAAAGTAACGTGGGCAGAGTTTTACCTCAGCAATGGGTGTTTGGAGGGATATCCCGCGAAACGGGCCAGTGTTTTGTCACCCCAGTGCCACAATGTGATGCCAGCACCCTCATGGTCGCTATTAACAGCCATATTGAGCCGGGAACCACTATTTATAGCGATTGCCGTTGTGCTTACAGCATGGAGGAATTGGAGTGGGCAGGATACCACCATGCCCGTTTTAACTACAAATACAAATTTGTGGATCCGGAAAGTGATTTCCACATCCAAACAATCGAGCGACTTTAGAGTTCAGCTAAATGGAGGAACAAGCGCCAACGTGGTACAGCTCGCCATCATTTGGATTCATATTTGCAAGAATTTTTTTGGCGCAAATGTTTGGCAGGAGATCACCCATTTGATAGAATCATGCATGCACTGACTCTGCTCCCAAAAGCTGATTGACTTTTTTATTACTCTTAATGAATTGTTATTTATATATTGAATATGTTATTTCTATGAATTGTTATTTGATCTTTAATCATTATTTATTGACTGTGTCAGATGAATGATATTGCTGGTGTGAATTGTTTTCCCGAAGCGTGGCGAGCGGCGGCGGAACGCATCCTCCGATCTTTTCATACCCCCACTATCCACGTCGGCATGGAGTTGATTTTAGATAGTGTGGCGAGCGCAGCCAGCCACCAAGCCCAAAGCGTGGCGAGCGGACAAAGATTACTTAACATGTAATCCACAGCGAGCCCCGTGAGGGGACACGGATTACTTAACATGTAATCCGCGTCCCCTCGCGGGGCACACTGCACTCGCCAAGCTTCGGGCTCGGTGGTTCGCTGCGCTCGCCACACTATCTGAATTCATCTCCACGCCGACGTGGATAGTGGGGGGTATG
This sequence comes from Crinia signifera, assembly GCF_055691185.1. Lineage (NCBI taxonomy): Eukaryota > Metazoa > Chordata > Amphibia > Anura > Myobatrachidae > Crinia > Crinia signifera. The sequence continues at coordinate 279,198,190 of NC_139220.1, read as the reverse complement.
AAAAGGTTGGCAGACGCGTTCCGCCGCTGCTCGCCACGCTTCGGGCTAACGTGGATACTGGGGGTGACGCAAAACAATGGCAGAGGTGCTTGCATCACATGTCATACTAAGCACCCATCACATCTCTGCCATGGGTGCTCCATGGGTGCTTATACAATGAAATATTGCATCGCATCTCATTTAGTGGCATGCGATCCTATGCAATATTTAATTGTATAAGCACTCCTGTGAAGTAAACATGGATATTGCATTGCACAGCACTATACACGGTATGCGATGCAATGCGATTTCCCTACGCAGAATAGCCCACTAAGCTATTTGTTAGTGGGCGCCGAGATAATACATCAAGTACCACTAAGTTTAGTGAGGGATTGGGTTGGTTCATGTGTGCATTGATAATGAGGACAGTAATGAAAGCAAGTGTACAGATAGGGACAGACCAACTGCAGAAATGCACACAACTCCAGCACACCTAAAGTAAAACAGATGTGCAGGCTCTTTTTTTCTGCAGTTGATAAATGTCAGTTTGTTTACACACAGCTGGAAGCCATGAATAGTCCTCTTGGTTTCTGCTCCCTCCTACTCTCCTGTTTCTCCCATTACCCCAATAAGCAAATGATAAGAAATTGAAGTACTTCTGTCTGCAGTACGGATGGGGGTGATGCTGCAGATGGAGGGAAGGGGTTTAGCACACACACACATAGGAGAAGGTAATATCTGTAGAGGCAACAAGAACAGTGGGCTGTTTGTATACCAGGTGCTAGAGTATAATGTACAGAGAGATTTTATGAGCATTTTAATTGCAACAGAATTATTTATAACTCCATTATATAATTCATATTGGAATGTGTTAAGCATTGTATGCATTTATTACCTTTACACACATGTGGGGGAGGTGGAAGTGTATGAAGCAGTGGAGAAGTGGACCATTGAAGAAAATGCCCATGGCAACCAATCGGCTTTGAGGTTACATTTGTCATGTGCATTTTATAAAATTGTACGTAGCTGCTGATTGGTTGCCATGGACAACCTCATCATTGGCTCATTTCTCCACTCTTTTCATTGTTTCATACTATGGATGGCCATCAACAGTTGCCATCGATGGAACCTTCTGCAAGGGAACCATCAATGGTTTCACCCATTGATGTCGCCTCTGATTTACAATACAAAAAGTTGTGGGAGAATAAGTACAAATAAAACGGATAAAAAAAACCTTGATGAGCTTCTATTATCGCCTCACCACGTGAGTACGGGTACGCCTCCCTATTTATCTACCTAAAGATACTTTGATGCAGCCCGGTGGGGGCTGGGGATGGTCGCATGCTTGCGAGCTCCTGTCCACCGGAGCCTCCATCCTCGGCCCCCGGAGAAAGAGCCCCGTGGACGGCGGGTGGACGATGGGTGGACGATGGGGAGAGGGCAGGGAAGAAGCCCCCCCCCGCCCGGGAGAGGGCACCGCCGCAGCACCCGCACCGCAGAGACGCTGACGAACGGAAGGGACGTGAGTCAGCCCAGCCCCCGGCGCACAGCAGTCGGCCACGAGATCACCGCCACGGCCCCCGCAATTGAGGAGACGGAAGCGGCGAGGAGGAGGGGGACCCGGCCCGGCTCTGGACGGCTGCACGTGTCAGCTCAGTCCCCCGGCGCCCAGAACGCAGCACAAGACCCGGCCGCAGGAGCACAGCTCGCTCCCCCCCCCCCTCCCCCATCGGCACCATCATCAGCCATCACAGTCGGCCACAAGGACACCGCACTGTGGAGACGGAAGCGGTGAGAAGGAGGGGGACCCGGCCCGGCTCTGGACGGCTGCACGTGCCAGCTCAGCCCCCAGCGTCCAGAATGCGGCACAGGACCCGGACACAGCTCGCCCCCCCCCCCATCGGCACCATCGGCATCGGGCGGCGTTACCCACCAAATGCTGCGGCACCGCACCCACCTATGTTACGTTGAAGTGGAGGTGGGATCATACCATCGGAGGCAGCGGCACGAAACTCAGCCCAGGGAGGGCTCAACTCCAGCCCCAGGCCTCACTATCTCTCCCCAGGCCCAGTGACTCTCTCTGCCCCCCCCCCCCCCCCAAACTCCCCCACACCACTCCATCCCCCACGCTGGCTTCTCCTTCAGGAAGATGGCGCCGCAAATGGCTGCCAAGGAACTGTGCATCTCAGCTATGTAACCCCCTCTGTGTTACCTGCCTGGCTGGTGCAGCGACCAGTGGCGCCGCGGATGGCTGCCTAGGCGCTGTGCTGCTCGGCGGGTAGGTTTTTCCATGTGTTCCCTGTATGACAAACTGTTCTGTCCGTGCTTATATTGTCACCCACCGACTGCTGCATCGACCAGTGGCGCCGCTGATGGCTGCCTAGGCGATGTGCTGCTTGGCGGGTATGTGTTCCCTGTTGATAAATTGTACTGTCCCTGCTCATACTGTCACCTACCGACTGCTGCAACGACCAGTGGCGCCGCTGATGGCTGCCTAGGCGCTGCGCAGCTCGGCGGGCATGTGTTCCCCTACATGTAATGTGTAATGTCCTCAATGTAATGTATGCAATGTCCTCTCTCTCCCCTCCCCCCCCCCCCCCCCCCCATCCCTGCTTGATGATGCACTGTAAAATCCGCAAAAAATTCCTAGTGTGCGCAAGCACACATGGCCAATAAAGTTGATTCTGATAACTCTGTTGATACAAGTGAGTTTGGTACGCCACCAATGCTCATAGTGATACAGAATAATCAATATCACAACCCCTAAGATATTTCACATTGTGGATTCTTTCCATTTTGTTTCATTTTTTCATACGGATGTCTGGAGACACCGAGGGCCAGACATTAGAACCTAGGATCAGCAAACAGAAGAAAGAATACAATACAGGAGAGAAAAGGGAAGTAGTACACTCCCCTTCTTTCTTTCCTTTCAACAGTGGATCCCTAAACCCATTGTATTACTGTAGGAGAATAAGTGCCTGGAGGCGGAGCTTCGCAGGAGTGTCAGGGATAAGCTCAGTGTCCCGGTACTTTGGAAAAATAATAAATTCCTTGCTTCTGCATCATCGATGATGGAAACCATCTGGTTCTCCCCCATCGATGGCAAAAGTATTTAGCATTGGTCATAGACCATCAATGTTTTTAAATCATCAATGGGTGATGGCCATCCCTACTTCATACATCTCCCTATGTCAGAGGTTCCCAAATGCGGTCCTCAATGCACCCTAACAGTCCAGGTTTAAATTATACCCATGGCTCAGCACAGGTGGTTAAATCAATTTGACTGATGTACTCATTAATTCACCTATGGCCAAGTATGGATATACTTAAAACCTGGCTCATTAAGGTGCCTTGAGGACCACATTTGGGAATCTCCGGCCTATGTGTTCAGTCCCCCATACACTAGTCCGATTTGGCCACTTTTCACTTAACTCCAACGGTCCCTTGTACATCGGACTGTAGTCGGAGATCGGACCTGCTGCACGTCCAACTTTCGACTCGGCCCCCCTCCCAGCAGTGACCAGGTTTATGACCAGCTCAAGGGGGATCGTCTGGCCATACACTGCTGAAACTTCTCACAGTAGTGTATGGCCCTCTTTAGTTACTATTGTCATTGCTGTATCTAACCTGCATGATGCCATATGTGAGTTGTTGGTTTAAAAAAGAGATCGGAAACCCTTGGCTCACCAACCTCAATGGAACTAAAAGTTCCAGAATGCAATGTAATCGATCCCTGCACGTGTCCTTTCTGATTGGATGGAGTCTCATTAGACAGGCGCCAATGGTAGGGTCTCCCCTCGGGGCAAACTATAATGCTTTTCTGTTAGAATGACTGTAAAGGAAGGTTGAACTAGTGGAGGTTGAACTAGTTCCACATCACCATTACAGGTGGTGAATCTCAGGTCCACCCTGTTCCCCCTCACTTTAACCCCTGGGTTTGCAGAAGATAAGAAATTATATCATTGCACTCATCATACAGGGCACATACTAGATTACTCCTGTTCTGTTATCCTCCAAACCAAATAACACGACCCTCCTTGGCTGTTCATCATTTCAGATTCCTCCAGATATTCCATTCTTCCCTTTACAGTTTCTGCCTGTCTGAGTAGTCTCTGCTGCAGACCTTTATGTCATTCAGAGTAAGGGGTTAATGTGAGTGATCATTGCATGAAGAGTGTGGGGGTGCAGGGATTGTGTGTTGTGACCGGTCACCTGAAGGGGCTGACCCCCCACAGTGACACATCATTAGCGCATGTAACATCTGTAGCTGCAGTGTGAATTAATTCCGGTCTTTGTGGTGGGGCCAAAATATTATTCTAATGACCTTGTGCCAGGGGCTGGGGAGGAGCCGGAACGCAGGGTGGGGGGCACTGGATCACACTAATGAGATCCACCGGGAGCCCAACTCTGTCAATCAGAGCCAATTCTTGACAGCAGGACTGGCATCAAATGCTGTCTGACAGCAAGCTGAAAGATGGGCCGAGAGACATCGGAGAAAGACGCGCAGAAGAAAGAGAGACAAGGAGACGGAAGAGGGTAAAGAGAGGAAAAATAGCACAAAATGATGGGGTGGGAGAGAAAGAGAAATAGAGAGCATGGAAAATAGAAAAGCAGAAGAATGAAGCAGTGATCTACAAGAGACATACACATCTAGTATACAGCAGCATTGGCCCTTCATCTGCCTTGGAACCATGAATGGTAGCCAGATATTGGCAAGGCATGCTGGGATTTGTAGTTCAACAACACCTAGTGAAATACACTTTCCTGTCCCATTGTAAAGTAAATAAGAGATTCCAAGAATATAGAACAAGTTTTATCATAAACTCTATAGATGCCTGAGACCAATGCAGATCAATGCAGCACTGAATACAGACATACAGTAGACAAAACAGCAGGGATGGTTGCCCTGGAATAATTGTTAGCAATCTGTGGCAATATGTGAGTGGTTATACATGCGTTGTGTGCATGAGACAGATTCTGTAGTTCATGCTCCCCCTGCCATTGTACTCCGTTATGCCTCTCTATCCCTACAGATTAGTCCAGCAATCAGCAGCCTGCGCTCTTTTGTTTAGCACTCCCCCACCTCCTCCCCCCCCATTTTGCTGTATCCCTTGCGGTTTGTGTAAGTGTCCCCCTCTCATCATCTCCCTATTATTTCCGACATTTTCGATATATTATACCATATTATCTGTAGTGGTTTAAGAGTCCTCTGGGAGAGGACTATTTAATTGTTGTTATGATTATGTCTACTCTCTTGTAAGTTTATTTGCTTCTCATCTTAAGATGTTGTGCTCACATGTCCATATAGGAGAGCAGTATGAATCTGGGATGTGGCTAATATTGCTACTTTACAGCACTAGGAATTGACCCCCCCCCCCCCCCTTTGCACTTCAGCCCTTAGTTAGATTTGACCATTGATATCACTGCTGTACGTGATTCAGATAGCTCTATTACTCATATTTAAACTTAACTTTTCAGTTAACCTTTCCCAATGCACCTAGAACCTGAGTTATTGCCCGGTTTTTGCCGGGTCGAGGTGCAGTGTAAGAGTACCAAACTGATTAACCCAGGACAACTAACCCAGCAATAATACAATAAATTACAATCCAGGTTATAAGAAGGGTTAAACATGGGTCACCCTGTGTATAATGGGTGATTTGGGTTCAGTGTGAAAGGGTCGGCGCCGAGTCGGACCCGGGATCAAAATTGCGGGTCTGACCCGGCTGTACAGATGTGAAAGCGGTATTAGGTTCTTCCTTGCCCAAAGGTGGAACTACCATTGGTGCAGCAGGTGCATTGCACCGGGGCTCCTGAAGACTAAGGGGTCATTGCTGCCACACACTGCTGTGCAGAATATTGTTAACTTGGGTTGGAGTGGAGCCCAAATTATATTTTTGTGCCTGGGCTAAATGACCACAAGTTCCGACAGTGTCCTTGCCCCAGTGTTTAGTGCTCTGTGTTCCATGATTCATAACTTGTTTGAGTGTCCTCCTGACTACTAATTTGGTAACTTGCAGAGATTTTCAGTGTTCTAGACCAGTGTTTCCCAACCCTGGTCCTCTAGTACCCCCAACAGTGCATGTTTTCCAGTTTTCTACACAGAAGTGAAATAATTAGCTCCTGTGGATCTTTTAAAATGTGTCTGAATAATGGGTGCACCTGTGCAGCTACTGGGTGACCTGGAAACTGTGTACTTTTGGGGGCAATTGAGGACCAGGTTTAGGAACCACTGTTCTAGACACTGGCGTGTTTGGCTTTTAAATTTGCTAATTTGGTTAAAAAAATGTTTCGGACAACCCCCGATAGAAGAGGGCTGGGTCCATGCGACTCCCGCCTCTCTGGCAGTGCAGTAGACTCTGGCTTTGAGCTACAGACTATTGTACAGGCCTCCGGGGACACCCCACTGCACATATGCAAATCACTTGAAAATTGGCCGCAGCACCATTATTCCAGTGATTTCTGTCTGCAGCATCGGCTACCGCAGGACTCCGGAGGGTTCAGTATACAGTAATTATATGTGTACAGTGTGGGACCCACTGGACCCAGAGGCCTGTCAGCAGGGAATGCTCTCTATAGATAGATATGACAATGCATGGGCAAAATTAGTTGGCAACTGGGAGTGCTATACAGGGATGTGCAGGCAGGGGAGGCAGTGCCTCCCCTGTCATTATTGAGCATCATAATAAAATGTCCTGTTTTACACTGCAATATAGATCTCACTTTGAAGTAAAACATCACCCAAATCTAACTCTCTCTGCACATATTACATCTGCCCCAGCTGCAGTGCACATGTTTTTGTCCTTTTGAGAAGGGATTTTGTCTAAATGTAGTCCAATTCTGTACCCTAGCGTCTAAACTTCATTGAAATAATGTACCTTTAATTGCTATCTATTGGAATATATTGTCTGTTAGAATTTAATATGAACTGGTATCTTGTGAGATTTAATTTGCATTGAATGATTGTTACTTTGTGCAAGAAAGTTGACATCTGTGAGGAGCAGTCTTGTCTGACCACTGACAGGTTGGCATGAAACTAGCCAATGTAGCTGAAACCGTCATGATTATCCAAAAAGGAGCATGACTGGAGGTTCAAAAACAACTTGTGTTTGTACCTCAGCATCAGATCATCTCATTGGAGGATGTGTTAAGATGTTGTGTTATGTCTAAGTTTAATGACAAAGAAGAGGCAATTCTATGCTCATCTGTCTGTCAGTCTCAACCAGAATAGTACCTCTCCAGTTCCACTTCACGATCAAGGGGAATCTACACAGGTTTCCTCCTTCCTAGATTCTTGGGCAGCTAAGGAACTCCATTGCTTCTACTTTGGTTTCTCTCTACACTTGGTATTCCAACCCAGGAATTGTCAACCAGTTTCTCTCATCATCATTAATGTTATTGTTCTTCTTACCTTGCAAGTAGGAACCAAAGTATATTTCTTACCTTGTTTTCACCAATGCCTTTAATTCTGCTGCTTTTGGCCATCCCTGTCTAGGTCTTCACTCCACAGTTCTCAACTGGCATTCTGCCTTGATTATACCATGGAGTTGGGATCCTGACTGATACATCAATGGGGCTAAAGAACAAATAACTCTTCAATGCAATTTTTTCTTGATAAAACCATGTTGCAGATAGGATGAGGGAGATGTAATGTGTGCAGAAAGATTTAGATTTGGGAGGGGCATATCCACCCTCAAATCTCTATGGGCTATATGCAAAAGTAGACAGCATTTACCCTGCATGAATAAAATAATATATATACAGTAGCGCACGCAGGGGGGGTTTCTGAGTACCCAGAAACCCCCCCAGGAGTGTAAGGGCCCTAGGCTGAAAGCTGAGGATCCCCTCTTTCCATGGGTATAAGAATTTTAAAAATCGGACCTTGGCAACCGGAGATATCTGACTTCAAAGCAGTGGTCCCATCCAAGCCTGTTAATTGCTCTTCCCAGTCAGATATTTCAGGTTCTTTCTAACTTTCTGAGGGTATATTCCAAAACCTGGGATTTTCCTCCTTTGATGGACACTAGTAGCTTGTCTCTACTGTTCCCAGAACCAGAGGTATCAGCCTTCCAGCAGCTGGTTACTGCTCCAGATCCACACACCTGGTATGTAGTATTATATACTCGTTGGCAGATTGCTCTGCCTCCTGAACTCTGTTCCCCTAGTCCCCAGTACCATTTGGTAGGTGGGATTCTCTAGTTTTTAATTCCAATTAAAATCTAAGAAATCTATTTCCGGGAACTGGAGATATCTGCAGTCAAGCAAGCTGTCCTCCCACCAGAAAATTATGAATAATGAGCCCACTCCACTATACACCCCTCCTCTGCATATTAAACATCCTCTACCACCCCGGAAGTTATGTATCAGGGCCCCTTCATTCAGCCCAATGCCCCCTTCTCCCACCATTGGTACAGTAAAGGGGAAATTAGGGGAAATTACTGATCCAGGCCCTACATGCTGAGCGGTTGATATAATACCCCCTACCACCTGCGGGACATCAATGCTTATCCCACCCCTACCGCTGGAGGATCGGTAGGTGCCCCAGTACATTGCTATGCCCAGGGGTCTACACTGCTGTTATGTATATATATATTTATGTACATATATATATATTATTATTATAATTTATATACATTTGGTCTATCTATAATACTTTAACTGACCCGGCATATACTGGGTCACCTAAGTGTCCATCTCTGTGCTTTGCTCCGCCCCTCTGGAAACCCCCTTCTGAAAATCCTGCGTTTGCCACTGATATATATTTGCACTCATTGGTTTGTCCACGTGCAAAGTCACTTGCTTCTTTTTGCTTTGCAACTTATGGGGCCATTTATCATAGATCGCACTTACAATGCATTATGGGTGTAATATTATAAACCAAGATTTCATTGCAGAATGCTGTCACATCAGCGAATGTATCCTTTAATTCCATGTTTGCTTTTTTATTTGCCAAGGAGTTGATCACTTGAAATTGTGTCCAGCCAAAACATGCCATTTGTTTCCCAAATTTGGGTGATCGTTCTTTAAGAGTGTCAGAGTAAAACTCAATTTCTTGTCAGGTTATCATCTGAAATATTATGAACAGACCGATAGGATTAATGAAAAATGTAAGAAGTTCAAAAAAAAAAATATATATATATATAGTCTATTCGGAATTCATGGTTTCAGTCACTGTCCTGGAGTTTGCTACACACAGCAAATCCCTATCTTGGTCTTGTAGTCTGTCATTCCCTTCTTAGTCAGTTTTTCTATTTTCCAAAGTATCAGAGGCGTAAGTTCATTCCAGTTGCCCGGAGGCAAGTTGGAGTTTGGTGCCCCAAAAAAAAGGGAAATCAAATTTGGTGTGTGAATGTATATTTTTATTTATTTATTTATTTTACACTGTGATCAGCTTGTGTGTCGATCGGACATAGCTGATCACACTGGTCTGTTCCCTGCTCTGCCTCGGGGCAGAGAAAGCTGTGCAGAAGCCAAGATTTGTAGTGAGCCCTGTGATTTGCCAGCTGAAGCTGGTGATATTACCACAGGGCTCACTGCGGATTTTTTCTTTTTTATGCAATTAATTACATTTCCCATTATAGGTGTGGGAAATGCAATCTGCTTTATAAAACAAACTGTGAATTAAAGGGTTTGGAACACTTTTCACTGCTCCAAGAGCCCTTTAATGCATTCAGATGATACTAAAGTAATGTGAAAACAAAAAAAAAATATGTTCATAAATGGGCCCCTCCGATTGGCTGCTGGAACTGCTCATAAAACAAAAGTGACATACCCCCATTATGTACAACAGTCCCTGTCATCAGCCCCACTGCACCCCCCAAACGCTGCAGGTATCAATCATGCTGTGGCTAAGTGGGGGAATTTGAGGGATCAGGTAGGACTCATTCTACACTTGCGCAAACTCACAAACATCGGAGATTCAGCCAGCCCCAGAACTTGGTTGAAATCAGGGAAATTGCGATCTCCAGATCATAAGTTGTGACAGGTTTCAAATCTAATTCCTACCTGCATGGAATATATTCTGATCTTGTTCACATGGGTTCAATTAACTTCTGACTTAAATATGTTTCTTTGTTGTTATATTGTAGGATCCACTTGGGCAGTGACCTGATTGTGGAACGCTGCAGAATATATACATTACAATAAACTGAAAAGATCTGCCATCGGTCCCAGAAGTCTCAGCCTTTTAATATACTATTATGAGAGACCCTTCACACCATTCTGCTCAGCACTGTGAAGGTGTAAGAGTATTACACTATGCTTCCTTTCTCCACCGTTATATCTCTAGATTGCCTCTTCTATCTACTGGACAATTGCTTCCTGTTTGACCATGAATGAAGAGCATATCCAGCCTAAGACAATATACTCTTGTATTCCAAATGCAGATGCCACCTCGCAGCAATGGTGCCATCCCTAGACTCTGCTCACTGGGAAACGACACGATCACAAACCCATCATGACGGCAACCCATATAGTGTCTCCAGGGACTGTTGATCTGCTTAGACACCATCCAGACTGTAGTCTAGAACCAACCATTAGCAGTATGGTCCGCCTCTCAGCTGAGATTTCCAAACCCGCTATGTATGATGGGGATCCCGAAACCTCTAGTGGGTTCCTGAAGCTCTGTGCAATGTACGTCCATTGCTTCCAGTAAACTTTGTATCTGAGAAACCTAAAATAGCTTTTTGGCGTTTTGCTCCTGCCCGTGTTTAGGCCCGGCCATGGGCTTGGAATTGAACAAAGCTCTGCTGCAAAATTGTCCTGCTTTTCTGGATGCCTTCCCCAACACTTTGATAAACTTGGTCAAGGTTTTTGCTGTGATTTTGCAAAGATACTCTATCCGTGGGACGAAACAATTAAATTCCAGACCCTTGCTTCTGAATTGGCTTGGAATAATGAAGCCCAAGTACACACCTTTTGGCTTGCTTCAAGAGATCTACCTGCTATGCTGGGTGGCAAAATAGCTTCTGCTTTTGTGAATGTGAACAAGAAAAACAAAGCCCCCTGATTTCATGGCCCTAGGAACACATCACATTGAGCTCATATATTTGGGGAATTCAAAGTCTGCTGAGGAATTGTAGTGTCACTTGAAAAATCATTTTGCTGTAAGTGCGTCTCCAGTCTACATAGTGGCCTCTTGTTCAAATAATCCAGAAAATGTAATAACCTACATAGCAGAGGGGAGACCATCCTTCTAACTAATAGTCATTACACTTTATTCCTTTGGTGTAAACCGCTCCTTACCTCTCTTCACTGATCTCTATCCACACTCCCTCCCGTCCTCTTCGCTCCGCCGCCGACCGCCACCTGACCTCT